>NC_079191.1:225602153-225614653 GCF_029499605.1 Hyla sarda
TTGTACAGTAGCAGGGCATGTAGAGAGGGGCACAAGAAGTGCAACAATGCCAATAGTTTATCTATGTACAACACATGGGCACACGGGGAATGTGTAGAGAGCAAATAGAAAGACATAGATGGAGATGATAGATAGATAGATAGATAGATAGATAGATAGATAGATGATAGATAGATAGTTAATAGACAGATAGATAGATAGATAGATAGATAGATAGATAGATAGATAGATGATAGATAGAGGATAGAAAATATATAGATGATAGATTATAGATAATAGATAGATAGATAGATAGATAGATAGATAGATAGATAGATAGATAGATAGATGATAGATAATAGATAGATAGATAGATGATATATAGATAGATAGATAGATAGATAGATAGATAGACAGATAGATGATAGATAGTTAATAGACAGATAGATAGATAGATAGATAGATAGATGATAGATAGAGGATAGAAAATATATAGATGATAGATTATAGATAATAGATAGATAGATAGATAGATAGATGATAGATAATAGATAGATAGATAGATGATATATAGATAGATAGATAGATAGATAGACAGATAGATGATAGATAGTTAATAGACAGATAGATAGATAGATAGATAGATAGATAGATGATAGATAGAGGATAGAAAATATATAGATGATAGATTATAGATAATAGATAGATAGATAGATAGATAGATGATAGATAATAGATAGATAGATAGATGATATATAGATAGATAGATAGATAGATAGATAGATGATAGATAATAGATAGATAAATAGATAGTTAATAGACAGATAGATACATAGATAGATAGATAACAGATAGATAGATAGATAGATAGATAGATAGATAAATAGATAGTTAATAGACAGATAGATGATAGATAGACAGATGATAGATGATAGATAGAGATAGATAGATAGATAGATATTAGATAGATAGATATAGATTAGATAAAGATAGATAGATATTAGATAGATAGATATAGATTAGATCAAGATAGATAGATAGATAGATAGATAGATGATAGATAGATGAGAGATAGATAGATAATGTACATAGAAGCATCACATCCAAAGGTGAAACAATAGCAGGGTGCACACAGGTATAGGATTGTGGCAGGACAATCCAAGGCAATACAAGTAGGGTAAATACAGCACACCAAAGCAAAATCCTGTGCAATGGTGGTTTGTTCCATAATGTACAATTAGAGATGATAGATGATAGATAGATAGATAGATAGATAGATAGATAGATAGATATTAGATAGATAGATAATAGATAGATAGATAGATAGATAATAGATAGATAGATAGATAGATAGATAGATAGATAGATAGATAATAGATAGATAGATAGATAGATAGATAGATAATAGGTAGATGATAGATAGATAGATGATAGGTGGATGGATAGATAGATAGATAGATAGATAGATACATAGATACATAGATGATAGACAGATGATAGATAGATAGAAAGATAAATAGATAGATAGATAGATAGATAGATAGATGATAGACAGATGATTGATAGATAGATAGATAGATAGATAGATAGAAAGATAATAGATAATAGATAAATAGATAGATAATAGGTAGATAGATAGATAGATAATAGGTAGATAGATAGATAGATAATATATAGATAGATAGGTAGATAATAGGTAGATAGATAATAGATAGATAGATAGATAGATAATAGGTAGATAGATAATAGATAGATAGATAGATAGATAGGTAGATAATAGGTAGATAGACTATCTACAGGAAGGAAATTGTAAAAAGTTCTTTCTCACCAGGACTTGTAGCTTATGAGGGTACAAGATAACATGGCCAGTGCCTCCTCTATGTACAATACAGACACGTGGAGCGTGAACTACTCAGATCAATAGAGATAAAAGCATGATTGCCTGTCAGTGTGATAGGAAAGACAGCCAACACTTGGCGGGAGGATAATACATGCACACCCTGTCACCCTGTGCATACTGCCGGCATGTGGGATGGATGGACGGATAGATAGATGATAGATAGATAGATTTATTAATCTCTTATCTATTTATTATTATTTATCTCTTATCTGTTCTCTGTATATGTATCTAGAAGATATAGATAGATAACAAATAGATAATAATAACTGATAATACTGAATAGACAGATATTGGCTACTACTAATAGATAGATAATGATATAAAGGATTATTAGTGATGGGTTCTTGTGCTGTGCCCCTTGGGGACCTCCCTGGCACCCACAGCCCGTCTTCAATGCTCACATGGCTGGCACCTGCTGGCAGCGGCTCCTGGTCATCCGGGCAGTAGCGGCTCCTGTGGCTGCCGGTGAGGCTGAGGCTCCTAATGACATTGCCGCTAATTACGGTGACATCATCAGTGGCAGCTGCTAATCTGAAAGTAGTTGTGAATAGACGGGTGGAGGCGATCGGTGGGCACCCCTGCTCCCGGGCAGCGTGGATAGAGGAGGAGGGGCGGGGGGCACCGGGGCTATCACTCTCCATAAAGACTCAGAGAATAGTTTATGGGATAAGACGAGTTTTATTTCCAGCACGGCCGCCGCACTCAGCATCCCTCTCAGCGCTCCTCTTCCATGTGGATGCAGCAGCTGCAGGTTGGTAAGGAGAGGGGGCGGGGCGTCTGGAGGCCTCTGCCAATCAGCCCCGGGGCTGGCTCCCGTTGCTAATGGTATCCACGTAAATCACAAGGCAGGCAGCCAATAGGAAGCGCGAGGGGGCGTGCCCAGGGACGCGTGCACAGGCTGCTGCAGGGGAGAGAGGGGCAGAGACACGCAGGAGAGGGAAGAGAGAGAGGGGCGCCTGGGGCGAGAGGAAGTAGCTGTCAAATGCTCGGCTCCTTTAGGCAGGGCTATCAGTCGGGCTCGGTGAGTCATGGCGACCACAGCGTCTAACCACTACAACCTGCTGAGCTCCAGCTCGTCCATCGTGCATGCGGAGCCGGGTGGCATGCAGCAGGCTGCGGGATACAGGGATGCACAGACTCTGGTGCAGAGCGATTACACATTGCAGAGCAACGGGCACCCCCTGAGCCACGCTCACCAGTGGATTACTGCTCTGTCTCACGGGGATGGGGCGCCCTGGTCCACTAGTCCCCTGGGCCAGCAGGACATCAAGCCCACAGTGCAGCCCCGCAGGGAGGAGCTGCACAGCGCAGGGACTTTACAGCACCAGGGCAGTGGTCCTCACCTAGTGCACCAGGCACACGGGAACCACCACAGTGCAGGGGCATGGAGGACCACCACTTCAGCCCACCTGCCCAGCATGGCTTCCACCAACGGTCAGGGGCTCATCTACTCCCAGCCATCTTTCACGGTCAATGGCATGATCAACCCGGGCTCCGGCCAAGGCATGCACCACCACGGCCTGAGGGATGCCCATGAGGACCACCACGGCGACCATGGCCACCAGCAGCAGTCCCAGCAGCAGCAGCAGCACTCTCAGCACCAGGGCCACCACGACCACTCAGACGAGGATACCCCAACTTCAGACGACCTGGAGCAGTTTGCCAAGCAGTTCAAGCAGAGGAGAATCAAACTAGGATTTACCCAAGCTGACGTGGGACTGGCCCTGGGCACCCTGTATGGCAATGTCTTCTCCCAGACCACCATCTGCAGGTTCGAGGCCCTGCAGCTGAGCTTTAAGAACATGTGCAAGCTCAAGCCTTTGTTGAACAAGTGGCTGGAAGAGGCGGACTCGTCCTCTGGGAGTCCCACCAGTATAGACAAGATAGCAGCTCAGGGCAGGAAAAGGAAAAAGAGGACCTCCATTGAGGTCAGTGTAAAGGGGGCTTTGGAAAGTCACTTCCTCAAGTGTCCCAAGCCCTCTGCCCAGGAGATCACATCCCTTGCGGACAGTCTACAGCTAGAGAAGGAGGTGGTCAGAGTTTGGTTTTGTAACAGGAGACAGAAAGAGAAAAGGATGACTCCACCAGGAGGGACTCTTCCAGGGGCAGAGGATGTATATGGGGCCAGCAGAGACACACCACCTCACCATGGGGTGCAGACTCCTGTCCAATGAAGCCTCCCCCACCCGACAGATAGAACTTTTCATTGTCCCTTTTTATACTAGGAGAGAACAAAGCAGCTCCCTGGACTATCATACTTGGTAGCAGGTGTAGTAATGTGTTATTATGACCTGTACAGGCGATTGCCCAGGCAATGGAGGAGAGTGAGTATACACAATATAACGTGTCACAGGGGCTTATGTACTGTAGAATAAAGGAAGCCACCCAAGGTGACAATGGTGACAGCAAGAGTTAGCTTTATCCCTCCGAATGATGATGATTCTAACTGCTGTGTATCTAATGTGGAGCCCTAACTTACAATATTGACTTTATGTACGAGTCGAAATTTGCACTGTAAGGAAATTGAAGTTTACATGAACCATTCAATGAAGATTCATTCATTCCTCCAGAACCCCATAAATAGACTAGTGGTCAGTATACAGGGAGCATTTGTTTGGGTAAAGACACAGACATGTTACACAGTGCTCTCCTTTGTTTTCAGTTCTTATGTGTTTGTGGACGTTTGTTATAAAAGTTGTGTTTTCAATTTTGTGTTCTTCTTATTTACACCCCCACCCTACCCCCCTTCCAAAACAGGTAGCTTCCATGACATACCCCAGAAAGCAGGGCCATAGACTACATCTCTCTCATGTATGCCTATATTGGGGGTATCCTGTACCTTAAATACTGTCAGCCAGCCTTATGCCCAGTCAGTGTACAGGCACAGAATATAGATGGAATAGGAAAAGAAAATCAATGTATCCTCTGATTGCTTCATTTTACCAAAGAGGCCTGAGGTCCTGAGGAAGAAAAGGTTAAGTGTATCCAGAATAATTGCACCAGAGAATTGGGGTTTTGGATCAGATCACAATACATTCAGCCATGAGGTGGATAAGCTCTGTTTGGTTCTGGTAATATTTATACCAGAACAGTGTCCAGGCCAAAATACCCCTCTATTTTCCCATAGCAGTCATATTATGTCATTGTATTATTTGCCATTTTATTTAGACCCGACACTTGTTCCCCTCTTCCCAGCCTGATCTGATTTTTGCTTAGCATTTTATTTCCAGCAGATGTGAGACTTAGAAGGCCCTTGCTTTCATCTATTGTGGGAAAGGGACCAGGGGGACAAAGGATCTACCCATTTCAATTTCTATTCAGTGCGTTGTCTATACGCTGAATTCTTGGACATTATCTTGGAGGTAAACCGCTAGCCCTAACAAAGGCTTTGGTGGCCAGAAATGAGACTTCATTCCCTAGCCTAGTAAAAAAAATAAAAAATAAATAAATAAATAAAAAGTTGCATAGGACAAGAAGAGTAAAAGAACATATAGGAACATGGCAGCCTGAATGTGGCTCAGATCCATCCCACAGTTATGTATTGCACTGGGGGCATTGGGTTGCTATCCAGCTAGGAAAGTGTTAACTTGACAAAAAAAAAACTTCATTGAAGTGTTCCATGTTTAAACAGGAATATGGGGCATCCTCGGCTCTTTAGGGTGTTGTGGGAGTGGGCATCCCTCTACCAACTCATGATCTACTGTACAGCTTTGTAAATATGTTGAAATGTGTCTTATAAATGCAGAAATAGTTTAAGCGTTAATTTTGTCTATGTTTTTTAATGCTGCCCAGGGAGATATTTTTCATATAAGTGGCCTCTGCCTCACTGTATATTTATTTCTGCAAAAAGATTCTGGAAACTTGTTTCTGTTTTCTTTGATTTTCCTGTCGGTTTTAAGAAGTAGGTGAATGGAATCTCTATAAAGATGTCCATTTTACACTCTCTTTCTGCTCGATTCTGAATGTGCTCGTGGGGAGAAATAAAATGCAGATCTCCTTCTAGATTTATGTTAAAGGAATATTTTCTTATTTACATAAAAATACAGACCAGCTACTGAATTCGATTTCTTTCCTTCATGTCACCACACAACTGCTATTCTACAAAATACACATCCTGACCCCAGTTATTATATCTATGGGAAATATTTATGGATTTATCTTTTATACAGTGATACATAAGGTCATTGGGGCTGAAATCTCTCTTTATTTCAGCGCATGTTCTCTATAGAAAAAGTGTATAACGATGAAATGAATGCAAATAAGCAGCAATAATAAGCTAAAAATCTACATTCAGGCAATACAGTATTTCAACCATTATAGCAATTGTTCCAATGGATAAACATTACACAGTATGAATTGTTGCTCTGCCTATACACATCCATATATATATATATATATATATATATATATATATATATATTATTATAATTATTTTTAATGACATAGAATAGTGACTGATTGCAGTGATAGATTGGCTGTGAGGAATAGATTGGAATCTACATTGTGGGTTATTATATTTCATAATCTTCTCTACTTGCAGTCAATACTACACGCGTTTCAGATTCAGCTAAATGATCTTATCAATAGTCTGGGCGGAAAGTGACAGAAAGAAAAAGTGTTTGGTGACCGCAGACATGCTGATGGGGAAAAGGTTTAATCTGAGTATAGATCTCAGTGCTGTGGTCAATACCATCCCGGCCATCACAAGCTGCATGTGCCCTCTGCAGGACGTTTCCATGGACTAGGGACAGGACAGGGACCTCTAGCCCCACTCTCCCTGGCACTGGCCTTGCCTGGAGATCATTGTATTGTATAGGGCAGACAGCGAGCTGTGGGTCATGTAACCACATAGTGTGTGAGAGAGGATTTCCAATATCTAGAATTTTGTATTTTAGGTGTTTATGTTGATATATATGTATATGAAATGTATTTAGTATTATATTATTTATTTAGTATATTGTTCTATACATAATGTGCACGTGCTATAAAGGATTTCCAACTAGGCGCTTTAATAATAACAATCTACAGCAGTCTTATTATTGGCCAAAATATTGTGTTTCTTATACATTGTTGCTTGTACAGAAGGCCTTAGCCTGGCACTGGATTGGGGGCTAGCAGTAGTCACAGATGTTTAACAGTGCCAGTGCCCTGGGCAGGTTGTTAGTAAACAAGAGCTTGTGGTTGGGGGGTGACCCTTTATATGCCACCACCAAGTGCTGCTCCTCATATCCCAAGCCAAAGCCGATTGTATGGCTATTTATCTGGGTGTCAATAGTCGCTTGTTGTTTCCTATAAAACTTCTGTGTGATGTGCAGGAGAAAGTAAAAGAGATTCTGTTAACTGCACTTATATGGTAGAACAACACATTGCACATAATGTCCTTGTATTGGGAAAAGCTTTATTAATAATTCTACAATATTTATGTTCTCTGTTTATTAATTATCTATCTACCTATCCATCCACCCATCTCCTGTCTATCAATCACCCATTCCTCTATCTATGTATCTATCTATCTATTATCTATGTATTTATTTATCTATTTATCCATCTTTATGTTTATCTATCTGTCTATCTAACTAACTATTATCTATCTATCTAACTATTCTCTATCTATTTATCTATCCACCCATCTCCTGTCTATCAATCACCCATTCCTCTATCTATGTATCTATCTATCTATTATCTATGTATTTATCTATCTATTTATCCATCTTTATGTTTATCTATCTATCTATCTGTCTATCTAACTAACTATTATCTATTTATCTAACTATTCTCTATCTATTTATCTATCCACCCATCACCTGTCTATCAATCACCCATTCCTCTATCTATTTATATCTATGTATATATCTATCTATTTATCCATCTTTATGTTTATCTATCTATTATCTATCTATCTGTCTGTCTATCTATCTATTATCTATCTATTTATCTATCCACCATCACATGTCTATCAATCACCCATTTCTCTATCTGTTTATCTATCCATTTTTATCTATGTTTATCTATTATCCATCTATTTATCTATCTATCTATCCATCCATCTTTAGCTATGTTTATTATATATATTATCCATCTATTTATATATCTATCTATATATCTATCTATCCATCTTTATCTATGTTTATCTATTATCCATCTATTTATCTATCTATCTATCTATCTATATATCTTTTTATCTATCTATCCATCCATCTTTATCTATGTTTATCTATTATCCATCTATCTATCTATCTATCTATCTATCTATCTATCTATCTATCTATCTATCTATCTACTGTTACCTTAAGTACCCATAAAACTGTATTGAAAACCAGATAAGATTTAAATGCTAATAGCAAACAAATAAGTTACCTATTTATTTATTTATAACGGATACATATGTAAATAAATATAGGTAGCGCTGCTTAAAACATCGTTGCTTTAGATTTAAATATATAAAAGTATCTTTACAGCAAAAAGGATACTAGTATTATTACAGTATTTGCAGAAATAGTCTTTAATGAAGCAATAAAACCCAGGATCTTTTTTTATTACAATTTTATTTAAAAAAAAAAAAAAATAATAATAATAATAATAATAAAGATAAAAAATACTTAAAAGCTTTTCTCCATATACGGAAAATGTGTTGGATGTAAAGGCTAAACATTTAACCATGTGCGTGTGTTTGCCTATAGTTTTTAATATATTCAAGACCAAAAAACAAACAAAACAAAAAAACACATGGAACAAATTGTAATAAAATAAATGTGTACATCGGGTGCGTTGGTCGTTTAAAATGCGATGTTTCACTCCTAATGGAATTTTATTTTATTAATTATAATCAATAAAGAATTATTATTATTGCATATTATTAAAGGACGATTGATTTTTCTAAGAAGAACAATAGTCATATTAAAAAAGTAATATATGTAGTAATAATAATAATGACAAAATAACAACACTACTGCTATTACTACTACTAATAATGATAATAATAAAAAATAGCAACACTACTGCTATTACTACTACTACTACTAATAATGATAATAATAAAAAATAGCAACACTACTGCTATTACTACTACTAATAATGATAATAATAAAAATAAAAAACACTACTGCTATTACTACTAATAATAATGATAATAATAAAAATAGCAACACTACTGCTATTACTACTAATAATAATGATAATAATAAAAATAGCAACACTACTGCTATTACTACTACTACTACTGATAATGATAAAAAAAATAGCAAGACTACTACTATTAAGAATAATATATATATATATATATATATATATATATATTTTAATAATAAAATTAATAATAATAATAAAAAATATTTTTATTTATGTCAGATATTCCAGTAGTGTGTGTCATAGATTGTGCCAAACTTTATGTTTTTTTATTTTTTTAAGTCCAAACTATAGCCAGTACAGACATCTAGTATTGAGGAGTGAGTGCATTGCATGTGGCTATCGGTGTCCTATAGATGAATAATAAATACAGGGACATGCCGCATTTGTTGCTGTTGTGTAATGACCTGGCAATGTGTAATATAACCATTCATTTATTTATGAAGCAGAGCTCCATCATTCCCAGTCATCCCTTATTGTCATTCCCACCACCACCCCATAATACTGTATACCTATGCAGATAGGAATATTGTGAATATTGTAGGATAGGTGTTGGGGACTGCTTGTTGTGTATTCATTAGGAAGCTGCCATTAGCATGTGCCAGGCAAGGAATAATATGGTGCTAGGGTTAAATGGCCTTTATTAGGCCAAGTCTGTTGTGCAGGGAGTAGGACTCCTTTCAATGGGAAAGGTCTATGAAGCCCAGTGTGTCTCCAGCTGGTGCAAAACTACAACTCCCAGCATGCCCGGACAGCCGAAGGCTGTCCGGGCATGCTGGGAGTTGTAGTTTTGCAATAGAAAACACTGATCTAGTAGTTTAGCATATATGTATACCCCCCCCCCCCCCTCCCACCATCAAAGCAGTAGGGAATATAACCCAGACAAGGCCAGCAGCTCAGTGCCCCCCCTTTCCTGGGCAGGAGTTGCACACAACATCCATTAAGAAACTAATTTGGCTTTGATTGTCTGGGCGGGCTGAGGTGACTTAGGATTGCACCAAGCATTGGAGCACACACGCATCACCGATTAACAGTATATATTAGATAAACTTGTTTGTACACATTGTCTTCCCCCCCATAGAAGCCCAGTCTTATTATTCTAATTACTGTAATTAGTGGATTGAAAGGTTTTCTGCCTGATTTGAGGCGACAGTCACTGCCTTTACATTTCTGGATGAAAAGAACACCAAGAGCCCTGCTTGATGTATACTGCACACAAATAAAGGAGTAAGAGATACCTATACATAAAGTGCCTTATATAGTAAGAGATACCTATACATAAAGTGCCTTATACAGTAAGAGATACTTATACATAAAGTGCCTTATATAGTAAAAGATACCTATACATAAAGTGCCTTATATAGTAAGAGATACCTATACATAAAGTGCCTTATATAGTAAGAGATACCTATACATAAAGTGCCTTATACAGTAAGAGATACTTATACATAAAGTGCCTTATATAGTAAAAGATACCTATACATAAAGTGCCTTATATAGTAAGAGATACCTATACATAAAGTGCCTTATATAGTAAGAGATACCTATACATAAAGTGCCTTATACAGTAAGAGATACTTATACAGAAAGTGCCTTATATGGTAAGAGATACCTATACATAAAGTGCCTTATATAGTAAAAGATACCTATACATAAAGTGCCTTATATAGTAAGAGATACCTATACATAAAGTGCCTAATATAGTAAGAGATACCTATACATAAAGTGCCTTATATGGTAAGAGATACCTATACATAAATGTCTGGAGAGGTAGCTGGATAGTTTATATAGTAAGAGATACCTATACATAAAGTGCCTATAGAGGTAGCTGGATGGTTTATATAGTAAGAGATACCTATACATAAAGTGCCTATAGAGGTAGCTGGATGGTTTATATAGTAAGAGATACCCATACATAAAGTGCCTATAGAGGTAGATGGATAGTTTATATAGTAAGAAATACCTATACATAAAGTGCCTATAGAGGTAGATGGATAGTTTATATAGTAAGAAATACCTATACATAAAGTGCCTTATATAGTAAGAGATACCTTTACCTAAAGTGCCTATAGAGGTGGCTGGATGGTTTATATAGTAAGAGATACCTATACATAAAGTGCCTATAGAGGTGGCTTGATGGTTTATATAGTAAGAGATACCTATACATAAAGTGCCTATAGAGGTGGCTGGATGGTTTATATAGTAAGAGATACCTATACATAAAGTGCCTATAGAGGTAGCTTGATGGTTTATATAGTAAGAGATACCTATACATAAAGTGCCTATAGAGGTGGCGGGATGGTTTATATAGTAAGAGATACCTATACATAAAGTGCCTATAGAGGTGGCTGGATGGTTTATATAGTAAGAGATACCTATACATAAAGTGCCTATAGAGGTGGCTGGATGGTTTATATAGTAAGAGATACCTATACATAAAGTGCCTATAGAGGTGGCTGGATGGTTTATATAGTAAGAGATACCTATACATAAAGTGCCTATAGAGGTAGCTTGATGGTTTATATAGTAAGAGATACCTATACATAAAGTGCCTATAGAGGTAGCTTGATGGTTTATATAGTAAGAGATACCTATACATAAAGTGCCTATAGAGGTAGCTGGATGGTTTATACAGTAAGAGATACCTATACATAAAGTGCCCATAGAGGTAGCTGGATTGTTTATATAGTAAGAGATACCTATACATAAAGTAGCTGTAGAGGTAGATGGATGGTTTATATAGTAAGATAAATCTATACATAAAGTGCCTTATATAGTAAGAGAAATCTATACATAAAGTGCCTTATATAGTAAGAGAAATCTATACATAAAGTGCCTTATATAGTAAGAGAAATCTATACATAAAGTGCCTTATATAGTAAGAGAAATCTATACATAAAGTGGCAGTAGAGGTAGCTGGATTAGGCATTTTAGTGTTTGTTTAGGAAGAGAATTTAGTATTTCTGTGATACATTCTCTTTCTGCCTATATCACTTCATGACTGATGGGGATACCAGCACTCAACCTAATACCTTTAGGTAAATAGAAATCACTTATGCCTCCTCCTTGGCTAACCAAATTGCTTTTTCCCCTCAGTGCACCTTAGGTTTTTGTGTAATTGTGTCCCACAAGCCTTAAATGAATGTTACTATTAATTGATAAGATCAGGTAATCAGACATTGCTTTTCGATAGGGAATTGTAATTAAAACTTCCATCCCCTCCCTGCTCTCTGTACATAGTTTGGGAAAGTTCATGGTCATGTAGCACAGTGGTGTGTGGGAGCTGGGATTTAGTCCTTCTTACCTAAATTACAATAGCTGCTGATCAATTGTTGTTCGTTACCTAGGATTAAAGGGGCAGGGAGCTACAATGAAGGGCTGAATGAATCCTCTGTGGCCCTGCACACGTGACTTCTGAAAGGCCTCCAAACACTGCAAGCTACAGAAGCGTCCATTCAGGATTTACTTTGTGCTTATTGATTATTGGGAACGTGAT
>NC_079191.1:225619653-225733082 GCF_029499605.1 Hyla sarda
GAAATGAAAGGGATCCAACAAGTTACAGTAAATGTTAGAGCGCCTTAGCCTTGGTTCACGCACAGTATTTTGGTCAATATTTTGATCAGTATTTTTAGCCAAAACCAGGAGCGGAACAGATACAAAGAAAACTATAATCTAGCACCTTTTTCTGTTTTGGACTCACTCTTGGTTTTTTTGAAAAAAAAAAAAAAAAATCTGGGGTGTCAAGCCAGCCTTAAAGTAAGAGATATTTCATGTACTTTAAGTTCAAGCCTTAATAGATGGCATGTTGCAGCACAATGTAATGCAATTGCAGCTTAACTGCCCTGATCATATAGTAGAATAATACCTGCCTAATAGAGTGGTGGCCTATATAGAGATTTAAGATGAGAATTTATTTTTAAGCTTAGGGTAATGCTAAACTTACTTTCATGTTAATACGGTTTTATGATTATTATGTTTATAAAGATTTTCTATTTTTTAAAGAAACTACCAGATGGTCTTTATTCCATTCTTCTTCTTATTTATTATTGTTAGTGATAATACTAGCCTGGCTGTTATATAGAAAGTTTTATTGCAGTATGTTTGTTAATGACTGCAAACTGACAACACTCTAATACACTTGACTAGGAGTTTGGGCCATAGAAATCACTAACACTTATTTATTGATCCGTCAGTGTTAGTTGTTTATGCACAAACTGACACAAAAAAAGAAAACAACCCCCCCCCCCCAAAGAAAAACAAGCAAACGTGAATGAGAGTTCTTAACAAGTCCATAGTTATTCTGATAACTGTTTAATAGTCAGGTACTTTTTTTTATTATCCTTTAGAGTATATTATTTTTGCTAACAGTTTTCTGTAATAATAACAAAAAACACAACATTGTTGTCATTATTATCATTAACATTATTTTAATATAACATAATTCACCATTGTTTTATTGTTTTATTCTCTTAAAACTTATCTTATTATAATTGGCAACATGTTATACATACTATAATCACAGTAAGCTGTTATTGTTTTTTGTTGCGGTTATTATGGTATTGGTTTTTTATTACCATTAGTGTTTCAGTATACTCGGATTTGTTAGTCTTGCTATGGTAATATATATATATATTTTTTTATAAGAATTTATATTCTTTTTATCCTAACATACTGTGGTCTGGGTTCCCCTTCAGGTTAACAGAAGCCCTTTCTATTCTGAGCCTTTTCTGATTTTACCCAAAGACAATGTAGCAGTTCAAGCTGCTTTCACCATTACAGACTCATTAATAAGAGCATCTCTGAATCTGCGAACCCTGCAGAACTGCAAAATGACTTTTTACACTATGGCAGAGTTTAACAAAAGATGGCATAGTCTATGGATATTCGATTTTGTGTATCCTCCATACATAATGAGTATGTAAAAAAAAAAAAAAAGCTTCTAGTCAAAGGGCATCTTATTAGATGAGGTTTGTATATGGCTTTCTGCAGCCATGCAGTCACACTAATTCAGAGGGAAAAAAAACATTTACAAATCATTAGTATTAGGCAGTCCCATTATACAGGGCTTTCTTACCCATTCCATTATCTTTCCTTTTCCATTTTCATGTAGCTAATTTTACCTCTCCATTTTTATTGCTGTGCTTACTAACCTTTAAACTGCAGTGGGTATAATAGAAGGGCAAACAATTTTCTCACAGTTAACTAGACAGCATAAATGTCACATGTTGCAAACTGAAGCCTATTTGCAAAAAGAAAAAGAGACAACATTGAATACATAACATGCCGTAATCCCAGTGATTTGCTTGCTACATGGAGGCTGCTGGAGCTTACTTCCACTGTATTTTTCTGCTCTGAAATGATGGATTGTTTACTGCAGCACTAAAACAAAGAAATAGTGGACGACACCACCGTATATCACATGGCAACTGACATTTGCAGACAGCAAGCAATGATTGCACGATAGATATTTAAAACTCACTTACTGTTATATTTCTTATAAAAACCAAACCAACAATTATCAGTCGCAAATGATTCACCCAGTAAGATACTTTGTAACATTGAAATTGGACAACAAAGGCCTTAATAAGAAGCCTTGAATGACCAATAACAGAGGTATAGCCAATATTTGAGGAGTACATACAAGAATATTATTACTATTCAGAATCAATATTTATTCTAATTAAATAATTCTTATTTTGTTACCAGTAATTAATATCCAATCTAAAAATGTACATTTGAATAATAACTATTGTCCTCATATATCCACATTCCACTATTTCCTAAACATAATAGCATTTACAATTTCATGTAAGACATAGCTAATGTATTAGATTATCTTGGCATCAGTACTTATGATATATTTTGTCTTGGTCCTTCTTCTAGTTTATTAAATCAATGTTCGAATATGTATTAGTAAGGATAGATTGTAGTATAACAAAGGTTATGTATAGTATTGATGTAGTGCTAATGTTATTGCAGTGCAGTATAACTCCTGTAATAAATCCCTACCACATTAATTTGAACTGCAAAGTTAAACATGTTGCTTTGACTTGATCAGTTCTACAATTGTTCTACAATGTCGACAACATCGAGAAAGAAGGAGGATCCTTAGCTTGGATTGTGCCACAATATGGCAGAGATATGTATATGTGTAACACACACGTTTCAGCAGACTGGAACACTGATGATAGTGGATCCGCTGGACCTGTGTGGTAAATGACTCGGACTGTACCAGAGATCGGGGTCTAAGGTGCTGCTGGTTTTCACCAGAGCCCGCCACAAAGATGGATGGACTTGCTGCGTCAGGCAGCACCCAGGTCTCTACCCCTGGCACGGCTTGACCACACAGGCGGGTGAGGAGATTTGAGGCACAGGTGGGATAAGGCAACTCGTGGTCAGGATAGCAGAAGGTCAGGGCAGGCAGCACAGTAGCATAGTCAGGAACGTAGCAAGTGGTCAGTAGACAGGCGGCAAAGGAGCAAGGTCAGGTCATGGAGCAAAGGGTATGATACATGGCAAGGCAACTCTCAGGAATGCTTTCTCTCAGGCACTAGGGCAACAAAGATCAGGTAGAAAAGTGTGGGAGGTGGAGGAATTTATTAATGAGCCACAGGTGTCACTTCACTAATGGGTGCACTGGCCCTTTAAATCTTAAAGCTCCGGCGCGTGCGCGCCCTAGTGGACAGGGACACGCGTGCGAAAGCAGAGTGGCAGAGGCGGGAGCAGGAGAAGCGGGCAGGCAGGCCCTCGATGCAAATCCCAGTCCCGACAGCAGCAGCAGGTAATGGGACCGTGCGCTCACGGCCAGAGCGCATAACGTAACAATAAATAATAATAAATAATTCTCCCCTCAAATTCATTCTAAACATTATTTTAGTTATGGGTGAGAAATATTCTTTTTAAATATATCATTTAAATATATAGAACACAGACCTTTTATTCACATCTGGAAGAGATGTGGGAAAAATGCCAGCCAACAGTTGTCTTGGGTTGTCCGAAGCATTCATTAACATGCATGTTTGGCTTGGACAAATCTGCATGTTAATCCCTATGGATGAAATAGGGAGAGTGGCTGCCAAACACCTCTGGCACCACTTATCTCCCGGGAAAAACAATAAGATCATCTGTAAAAATTAAACAGGGCCAGTCTAATTGCCCCAAAGAGAGAAGATACTGGAGGGAGTATGGCAGTCCCTATAGATTGATCATCAGCCAAACTTGCTTACAATCAAAATCTAATGTGGCCACAGTATTCCCAGCAAAAAGACATATATGTGTTTATTCAAGGATTTATTCTGATGCCATATTGGAGTCAAGAAAAAAAAATTCCTCTATCCTAGGGCAATTGGCATCAGCCTTATTTTTTATTTTTTTTTTTTTTACCTTTGCCTTCCTCTGGATCAACACAGTAGGGTTTTAGGTTGAACTTGATGGATTTTTTTTACCTTACAAACTGTGGAACTGTAAATATCTTCTGAGATCTGTGTCCATTGATAGAAAGTTAATTCAGTAAGAAAATAATAATAATAATAAAAAAAATACTTGTGAATGCAACCTAAAGCCAGTTTCAAATGAGTATCATGTGGCTGTATTTTTAAACCAAGGATCCTCCACAGTCCTGCTGAAACATTTAGATCACAATGGTGATCCAATGTCCCTAGAATCATCGGGGGTTCAGATATATAGAGCCCAAATATGAATGTTTAAATGCAACCCTATTTTACCCATTTGAAATCGGTTGAAAAAATGGCCACAAATAAACCATTATCAAGGCCAAAAAATAATAAAAAATCAGCACGTTCACATATCTTAGAAACAGAAATGTAGAATAAAATCCCTGCTCTGGAGAAATAAAATATTAATATGAACTTAAAACAAAAAGAAGAAAAGAAAAACTCTAAACATACTATATTTATATAAAGAAGTTAAACTGCCCTCACTGTGTAGCTCCTATTCAATACATTTAACATCATTTCCCATTATCACTTCTAGGACTTACATTAGGGCTTATACTAAATACGATATCCCGAGCTGATTTACATGCTGTACACAAGATCTTTCTTTACTATGTAATTAAACATTAAATAAAACTGCACGAATGGATATGCAAAACATGATGGGCACATTATCAAAGACTACAAGAACACTAGCATTTAGTGCTGAGAAAGCTGCACACATCTCTCCAGGAACACAGCTTAATGGGTATGTACTCAGACTGTTTTATACAGTGTTTATATCAGCAGTATATATTGCACGCAGTGTCTTTAGAAAGGTATTCACTCATATATATGCTTCATTAAATACTTAATTTATTGGAAAAAATGTGTGTGTGTGTGTGTGTGTGTATATTATATATATATATATTTACACACACATAATTACTTTGCAATTACAAATATTTATTTCAAGTGAAAAAGAGAACAGGGATTTACTGGGAATCACTAATAGTCTCTTGTGTGTTCATAGCGTAATAGAGATTGGCCAACTGATGGGCAACTGAAACATATTAGTGTTCCAATAAAATCCAAGACAAAAGTAAAAAAAAATGTTTTTCTATCTCATTAAAGTTAATGAGCGATAAATCCAATGGATCCATTGCAAATGTTTTCCAGCTCGAATGTCAATGCTGAAGGATTGAAAATGGGGCAAACATCGCTACACTTTATGCACCAGTTGTCCAGCAATCCATCTTGGATTGACTGTGGATGAGTCTGTTTCTAAAGCATTCAGGGGCACATTATGCTAATCCAGGATTGAAAGAAAAGGGTCTGTTTTCTTTTTAGAAAGGTACAACTCCTGTCCACAGGCTATGACTGGTATTGGAATCCATTCCTACTCAATGGCAGACACAGCTCAGGAAAGCGAAACCCTTTTGCTGAATTTTCGAAAAAAAATATTTAAAGTGTACCTGTCAAATCCCCCCCCCCCCCACTTAATCCTGACCATGTGCATCTAATTTTGATGCCTCTGTCAACTATATTTTTTTTAATAAAAAAATCCCTATTTTCATTAGCTCACATTGTTAGAAATCCTCTCAGGGGAAGGAGGCATGTCCCTCCCTTGTGGTGGTGAGAGGTGATTGGTGCATCTGCTTATGCAGCCTTGTTCATGAGTCATCTCTTGTCCATGACTCATGGACAAGCCTGATGCTGCTGCAGGACCGGTTAGTGTTCCAATAGGAACGGGGACCCCTAGTGGTGGGATTTATATATTAATAATATAAAAAAAATGTAAACAACCATATTACAAAAGGTCTTTCATTTTCATAAGTAACAACATATAAAATTTTTTGGGATCTGACAGTGCCCATTTAACCCCTTTAAAACCAAGCCCATTTTGACCTTAACCCCTTAAGGACCAAGGACGTACCGGTACGTCCTTGGTCCTGCTCTCCTGATATAACGCGGGGTTACACAGTAACCCCGCGTCATATCACGGCGGGCCCGGCGTCATAGAGAAGCCGGGACCCGCCTCTAATAGTGCGCAGCGCCGATCGCAGCGCCGCGCGCTATTAACCCTTTAGCCGCGCGCTCAGAGCTGAGCCGCGCGGCTAAAAGCGAAAGTTGCCGGCTAGCTCAGTCAGGCTGTTCGGGATAGCCGCGGCTAATCGCGGCATCCCGAACAGCTTACCTGCCTCCTCGCTGTCCGATCGCCGAATAACTGCTAAGTGCCTGAGATCCAGGCATGAGCAGTCATGCGGCAGAATCGTCGATCACTGGTTTCCTATGAGAAACCAGTGATCAATGATGAAGATCAGTGTGTGCAGTGTTATAGGTCCCTATGGGACCTATAACACTGCAAAAAAAAAAAGTGAAAAAAAAAGTGAATAAAGATCATTTAACTCCTCCCCTATTAAAAGTTTGAATCACCCCCCTTTTCCAATAATAAAAAAAAACACAGTGTAAATAAATATAAAAATAAACATATATGGTATCACCGCGTGTGTAAATTTCCGAATTATAAAAATATATCATTAATTAAACCGCTCGGTCAATGGCGTGCGCGCAAAAAAATTCCAAAGTCCAAAATAGTGCATTTTTGGTCACTTTTTATATACTTCAATAAGTCCTATCAATGCAAAAAAACTACCGTTAAAAACTTCAGATCACAGCGCAAAAAATGAGCCCTCATACCGCCCCATACACGGAAAAATAAAAAAGTTATAGGGGTCAGAAGATGACAATTTTAAACGTATTAATTTTCCTGCATGTAGTTATGATTTTTTCCAGAAGTCCGAAAAAATCAAACCTATATAAATAGGGTATCATTTTAATCGTATGGACCTACAGAATAAAGATAAGGTGTCATTTTTACCGAAAAATGTACTACGTAGAATCGGAAGCCCCCAAAATCTACAAAACAGCGTTTTTTTTTTCAATTTTGTCGCACAATGGTTTTTTTTTCCGTTTCACCGTAGATTTTTGGGCAAAATGACTGATGTCGTTACAAAGTAGAATTGGTGGCGCAAAAAATAAGCCATCATATGTATTTTTTGGTGCAAAATTGAAAGAGTTATGATTTTTTAAAGGCAAGGAGCAAAAAACGAAAATGCAAAAACGGAACCCCCCCCCCGGTCCTTAACCCCTTAAGGACCAGGCCATTTTATACCTTAAGGACCGGAGCGTTTTTTGCAATTCTGACCACTGTCACTTTAAACATTAATAACTCTGGAATGCTTTTAGTTATCATTCTGATTCCGAGATTGTTTTTTCGTGACATATTCTACTTTAACTTAGTGGTAAAATTTAATGGTAACTTGCATCCTTTCTTGGTGAAAAATCCCCATATTTGATGAAAAAAATGAAAATTTTGCATTTTTCTAACTTTGAAGCTCTCTGCTTGTAAGGAAAATGGATATTCAAAATATATTTTTTTTGGGTTCACATATACAATATGTCTACTTTATGTTTGCATCATAAAATTTATGAGTTTTTACTTTTGGAAGACACCATAGGGCTTCAAAGTTCAGTAGCAATTTTGAAATTTTTCACAAAATTTTCAAACTCACTATTTTTCAGGGACCAGTTCAGTTTTGAAGTGGATTTGAAGGGTCTTCATATTAGAAATACCCCATAAAAGACCCCATTATAAAAACTACACCCCCTAAAGTATTCAAAAAAACATTCAGTAAGTGTATTAACCCTTTAGGTGTTTCACAGGAATAGCAGCAAAGTGAAGGAGAAAATTCAAAATCTTCATTTTTTACACTCGAATGTTCTTGTAGACCCAATTTTTGAATTTTTGCAAGGGATAAAAAGGAGAAAATTTTTACTTGTATTTGAAACCCAATTTCTCTCGAGTAAGCACATACCTCATATGTCTATGTTAATTGTTCGGCGGGCGCAGTAGAGGGCTCAGAAGGGAAGGAGCGACAAATGGTTTTTGGGGGGCATGCCGCATTTAGGAAGCCCCTATGGTGCCAGGACAGCAAAAAAAAACACATGGCATACCATTTTGGAAACTAGACCCCTCAGGGAACGTAACAAGGGGTAAAGTGAACCTTAATACCCCACAGGTGATTCACGACTTTTGCATATGTAAAAGAAATATATATTTTTTTTACCTAAAATGCTTGGTTTCCCAAAAATTTTACATTTTTAAAAAGGGTAATAGCAGAAAATACCCCCCAAAATTTGAAGCCCAATTTCTCCCGATACAGAAAACACCTCGCATGGGGGTGAAAAGTGCTCTGCTGGTGCACTACAGGTCTCAGAAGAGAAGGAGTCACATTTGGCTTTTTGAAAGCAAATTTTGCTCTGGGGGCATGCCGCATTTAGGAAGCCCCTATGGTGCCAGAACAGCAAAAAAAAAACACATGGCATACCATTTTGGAAACTAGACCCCTCGGGGAACGTAACAAGGGGTAACGTGAACCTTAATGCCCTACAGGTGTTTCACGACTTTTACATATGTAAAAAAAAAAAATTATTTTTTACCTAAAATGCTTGTTTTCCCAAAATGTTTACATTTTTAAAAAGGGTAATAGCGGAAAATACCCCCCAAAATTTGAAGCCCAATTTCTCCCGATTCAGAAAACACCCCATATGGGGGTGAAAAGTGCTCTGCTGGCGCACTACAGGTCTCAGAAGAGAAGGAGTCACATTTGGCTTTTTGAAAGCGAATTTTGCTCTGGGGGCATGCCGCACGACTTTTGCATATGTAAAAAAATATATATTTTTTTTACCTAAAATGCTTGTTTTCCCAAAAATTTTACATTTTTTAAAAGGGTAATAGCAGAAAATACCCCCCAAAATTTGAAGCCCAATTTCTCCTGAGTACGGCGATACCCCATATGTGGCCCTAAACTGTTGCCTTGAAATACGACAGGGCTCCAAAGTGAGAGCGCCATGCGCATTTGAGGCCTAAATTAGGGACTTGCATAGGGGTGGACATAGGGGTATTCTACGCCAGTGATTCCCAAACAGGGTGCCTCCAGCTGTTGTAAAACTCCCAGCATGCCTGGACAGTCAACGGCTATCTGGCAATACTGGGAGTAGTTGTTTTGCAACAGCTGGAGGCTCCGTTTTGGAAACAGTGGCGTACCAGACGTTTTTCATTTTTATTGGGGAGGGGGGTTGTATAGGGGTATGTGTATATGTAGTGTTTTTTACTTTTTATTTTATTTTGTGTTAGTGTAGTGTACTGTTTTTAGGGTACAGTCGCACGGGCGGGGGGTTCACAGTAGTTTCTCGCTGGCAGTTTGAGCTACGGCAGAAAATTTGACGCAGCTCAAACTTGCAGCCGGATACTTAGTGTAATCCTCCGCCCATGTGAGTGTACCCTGTACGTTCACATTGGGGGGGGGGAACATCCAGCTGTTGCAAAACTACAACTCCCAGCATGTACGGTCTATCAGTGCATGCTGGGAGTTGTAGTTTTGCAACCGCTGGAGGCTCCGTTTTGGAAACAGTGGCGTACCAGACATTTTCATTTTTATTGGGGAGGGGAGGGGGGCTGTGTAGGGGTATGTGTATATGTAGTGTTTTTTACTTTTTATTTTATTGTGTGCTAGTGTAGTGTAGTGTTTTTAGGGTACAGTCACACGGGCGGGGGGTTCACAGTAGTTTCTCGCTGGCAGTTTGAGCTGCGGCAGAAATTTTGCCGCACCTCAAACTTGCAGCCGAATACTTACTGTAATCCTCCGCCCATGTGAGTGTACCCTGTACGTTCACATTGGGGGGGGGGGGGGGGGGAACATCCAGCTGTTGCAAAACTACAACTCCCAGCATGTACGGTCTATCAGTGCATGCTGGGAGTTATAGTTTTGCAACAGCTGGAGGCACACTGGTTGTGAAACACCGAGTTTGGTAACAAACTCAGTGTTTTGCAACCAGTGTGCCTTCAGCTGTTGCAAAAGCTACAACCCCCAGCATGTACGGACAGCGGAAGGGCATGCTGGGTGTTGTAGTTATGCAACAGCTGGAGGCATACTACTTTGGCTGGGGATGCTGGGGATTGTAGTTATGCAATAGCTGGAGACACACTGGTTTACTACTTAACTCAGTGTGCCTTCAGCTGTTGCAAAACTACAACTCTCAGCAGTCACCGACAGCCAACGGGCATGCTGGGAGTTGTAGTTATGCAACCACCAGATGCACCGCTACAACTCCCAGCATGCACTTTAGCTGATTGTGCAAGCTGGGAGTTGTAGTTACACAACAGCTGAAGGTACACTTTCCATAGAAAGAATGTGCCTCCAGCTGTTGCAAAACTACAAGTCCCAGCATGCCCATAAGGGCATGCTGGGAGTTGTGGTGGTCTGCCTCCTGCTGTTGCATAACTACAGCTCCCAGCATGCCCTTTTTGCATGCTGGGAGCTGTTGCTAAGCAACAGCAGGAGGCTGTCACTCACCTCCAACGATCCTCGCTGCACCAGGTCAGTCCCGCCGCCGCCGCCGCCGCTGCTGCTCCTGGGGCCCCGATCCCAACAGGGGCGCCGGGGATCGGGGTCCCCAGCACCCGGGGTGCACGTCCCGCACCCGCTCACGTCCTCCGGAAGAGGGGCGGAGCGGGTTGCGGGAGTGACACCCGCAGCAGGCGCCCTGATTGGTCGGCCGGTAATCCGGCCGACGAATCAGGGCGATCGTGAGGTGGCACCAGTGCCACCTCACCCCTGCTGGCTCTGGCTGATCGGGGCCGTCTCTGACGGCCCCGATCAGCCAATAATTCCGGGTCACCGGGTCACTGGAGACCCGATTGACCCGGAATCCGCCGCAGATCGCTGGACTGAATTGTCCAGCGATCTGCGGCCATCGCGATATGCCCCGATGCCTGCTGAACGATTTCAGCAGGCATCGGGGACCGGCTCCGCTCCAGATGGTTGCGGGGGGGCGGTAAAACACATGACGTTCTCATACGTCATGTGTCCTTAAGGACTCGGAAATGGAGACGTATGAGAACGTCATGTGTCCTTAAGGGGTTAAGGGGTTAGAGGGGTACTCCGGTGAAAAACATTTTTTTTTTTAAATCAAATGGTGCCAGAAAGTTAAACAGATTTGTAAATTACTTCTATTAAAACATCTTAATCCTTCCTGTATTTATTAGCTGCTGAATACTACAGCAGAAATTCTTTTCTTTTTGAAACACAGAGCTGTCTGCTGACATCATGAGCACAGTGCTCTCTGCTTACATCTCTGTCCATTTTAGGAACTGCCCAGAACAGCATATGTTTGCTATGGGGATTTCCTTTTACTCTGGCAGTTCCTAAAATGGACAGAGATGTCAGCAGAGAGCACTGTGCTCATGATGTCAGCAGACAGCTCTGTGTTTCAAACGGTAAAGAATTTCCACTGTAGTATTCAGCAGCTAATAAATACAGGAAGGATTAAGATTTTTAATAGAAGTAATCAACAAATCTGTTTAACTTTCTGGCACCAGTTGATTAAAAAAAAAAAAAGTTTTTCACCGAAGTACCCCTTTAACCCCTTGGAGACGGAGCCCATTATAACCCTAAGGATGGGAGCATTTTTTGCAAATCTGACCACTGTCACTTTGCATTAATAACTCTGGGATGCTTTTACTTATAAATTTGATTCCGAGATAGTTTTTTCGTGACATATTCTACTTTATGGTAGAGGTAAATTTTTGTTGATACTTGCATCATTTCTTGGTGAAAAATTCCAAAATTTGATGAAAAATTTGAAAATTTTGCATTTTTCGAACTTTGAAGCTCTCTGCTTGTAAGGAAAATAGACATTCCAAATAAACTATATATTGATTCACAAATACAATATGTCTACTTTATATTTGCATCATAAAGTTTTTACTTTTGGAAGACATCAGAGGGCTTCAAAGTTCAGCAGCAATTTTCCAATTTTTCACAAAATTTTCAAAATCGGAATTTTTCAGGGACCAGTTCAGGTTTGAAGTGGATTTGAAGGGCCTTCCTATTAGAAATACCCCACAAATGACCCAATTATAAAAACTGCACCCCTCAAAGTATCAAAAATGACATTCAGTAAGTCTGTTAACCCTTTAGGTGTTTCACAGGAATAGCAGCAAAGTGAAGGAGAAAATTCAAAATCTTCATTTTTTTTACACTCGCATGTTCTTGTAGACCCAGTTTTTGAATTTTTACAAGTGGTAATAGGAGAAAAAGCCTCCAAAAATGTGTAACCTAATTTTTCTCGAGTATGGAAATACCTCATATGTGTATGTCAAGTGTTCGGCGGGCGCAGTAGAGGGCTCAGAAGGGAAGGAAAAACAATGGGATTTTGGAGAGTGAATTTTGCTGAAATGGTTTTTGGGGGGCATGTCACATTTAGGAAGCCCCTATGGTGCCAGAACAGCAGAAAAAAACACATGGCATACCATTTTGGAAATTACACCCCTCAAGGCACGTAACAAGGGGTCCAGTAAGCCTTAAAACCACGCAGGTGTTTGACGACTTTTCGTTAAAATCGGATGTGTAAATGAAAAAAATTTTTTTTTCACTAAAGTGCACTTTCTTCCCCAAATTTACCATTTTTACAAAGGGTTATGGGAGAGAATGTCCCCCAAAATGTGTAACCCCATCTCTTCTGAGTATGGAAATACGCCATGTTAGGACGTAAAATGCTCTGCTTGCTCTTTCTGAGTGTTGCTGTGTAAGAGGGGGCGTGAAAGAGGAGTTTCAAAAACTGGAGTTTGAAAGCAGGAGGTTGAGATCGCTGTGAGTGTTAATTTCTGAACGCACAAGGTCTACAAAAAATTTTTAAGTGTAATTTTGACTGTCTGTTTTTTCCTATACATTTGTGAAATCCCCATTACTAGATGGCCTCCATGTTGGAAAATGCAGTCCAATGTACATCCTGTTCAATGTATGCAATCCTTGAACAACAGTTTGAGGGTGCATATTGTTGTGCGAGATGTGTGCTAGTTGTCCGTTTGGAAGCCCAGATCCTGCATCTAGAGGGGCGACTGGCAACAATGAGAAGCATTAACAACATGGAGAGGAGTCTCCTGCTCACTGAGCAGGCACTCTCGGGAGTAGAGGTGGGGGAGGACAGTGGGACGGAGTTGTAGGACAGTCAGGCAGTTAGCTGGGTTACAGTTAGAAAGAGGGGTAGGGGAAAAAGTGTCAGGGAGGCTAGTCCTGAACTGGCACACCCCAACAAGTTTGCCCGCTTGGCAGATGAGGGAGATGCCATTACAGAGCTAGGAGAACTGCAGCAGGATACCACCTCTGACCGCCAGGGGGGTGTCTGCTCCAGTAAGGAGGGAGGGAGGAGTACAGGGCAGGCCAGACAGGTACTAGTGGTGGGGGACTCAATTATTAGGGGGACAGACAGGGCAATCTGTCACAAAGACCGAGATCGCCGAACAGTGTGTTGTCTGCCTGGCGCACGAGTTCGGCACATCGCGGATCGGGTTGACAGGTTGTTGGGCGGGGCTGGAGAGGACCCAGCAGTCATGGTACATATTGGCACCAATGACAAAGTAAGAGGTAGGTGGAGTGTCCTTAAAAATGATTTCAGGGACTTAGGCCGCGAGCTTAAGGCAAGGACCTCCAAGGTAGTCTTTTCTGAAATACTACCAGTACCACGAGCCGCACCAGAGAGGCAGCGGGAGATCAGGGAGGTAAACAAGTGGCTCAGAAGCTGGTGTAGGAAGGAAGGGTTTGGGTTCATGGAGAACTGGGCTGACTTCGCTGTCGGTTACCGGCTCTACCGTAGGGACGGGCTGCACCTCAATGGGGAGGGTGCAGCTTTGCTTGGGGAGAAGATGGCTAGAAGGGTGGAGGAGTGTTTAAACTAGGGACTTGGGGGGAGGGAACCTACAGCAAAGAGGGGGAAGATAGTGTAGATAGAGAGGTGGGAATTATAAATGTACCTGGGGGTGGAGCGGAGGGAGGGGTTAGAATAGTTAATAGGAATAAGCTTCATAGGAAAATAAAACTTACACCCTTGAATCCCATTAACCCCAATAACATAAAGGATGGAAATGTAAAGTGTATGTTCACAAATGCCAGAAGCCTAGCAAATAAAATGGGGGAGCTTGAGGCCTTGATACTGGAGGAACATATTGATATAGTTGGGGTCACTGAGACATGGCTGGACTCCTCGCATGACTGGGCTGTCAATCTGCAGGGGTTTACATTGTTTCGCAAGGATAGAATGAACAGAAAAGGTGGTGGAGTCTGTCTGTATGTAAGAAGTGGTATGAAAGTCAGTGTGAACGATGCCATAGTGTGTGATGATTCTGAGGATGTGGAATCATTGTGGGTAGAATTACAAAAGGAGGGAAATACTGAAAAAATAGTATTTGGTGTAATCTACAGACCCCCTAATATCACTGAAGAGATAGAAGTTCAGCTTCATAAACAAATAGAGAGGGGCGCCCGGGCAGGTACAGTGGTAATAATGGGAGATTTTAACTATCCAGATATAGATTGGGGTCCGGGGTTGGCTAAAACTACAAAGGGGCAACAATTCCTAAATTTATTGCAGGATAATTTTATGGGCCAGTTTGTGGAGGACCCAACAAGAAGTGATGCCTTGTTGGATCTGATCATTTCCAACAACGCAGAGCTGGTTGGGAATGTAACTGTGCGGGAAAACCTTGGGAATAGCGACCACAATATAGTTACTTTTGACTTAAAATGTAGAAAACAAAGACAGGCGGGGAAGGCAAAAACATATAACTTTAAAAAGGCAAATTTCCCTGGGCTGAGATCTGCACTACAGGACATAGACTGGGGGGAGGTGTTCTCAAATACTGATACAGAAGGTAAATGGGACATCTTTAAATCAACTCTAAATAACTATACAGCTAAATATATACCAAAGGGGAACAAATATAAACGATTAAAACTAAATCCTACATGGCTGACACATGATGTTAAAAGAGCAATAAACAACAAAAAAATAGCCTTCAAAAAATACAAATCTGATGGGTCAGCTATAACATTTAAACAGTACAAGGAGCTTAATAAAATCTGTAAAAATTTAATAAAAACAGCAAAAATTCAAAATGAGAGACAGGTGGCCAAAGAAAGCAAAACTAATCCTAAATATTTTTTTAGACATATAAATGCAAAAAAACCAAGGACAGAGCATGTAGGACCCCTTAATAATGATAATGGGGAGGTTGTCACGGGCGATCAAGAGAAGGCGGAGCTACTGAATGGGTTCTTTAGTTCTGTGTACACTATGGAAGAAGGAGCTGACATTGGCCAGGTCGGTGCTGGTAACACATCATGTAATGTACTGAACTGGCTTAATGTAGAGATGGTACAAGGTAAGTTAAGTGATATAAATGTAAGCAAATCCCCAGGACCGGATGGACTACACCCAAGAGTTCTTAGAGAGGTAAGTTCAGTAATATCTGTACCCCTGTTCATGATATTTAGAGATTCTCTGGTGTCTGGTATTGTGCCAAGGGACTGGCGCAAGGCGAATGTGGTGCCAATCTTCAAAAAGGGCTCTAGGTCTTCCCCAGGAAACTATAGACCGGTAAGTTTAACGTGCATTGTGGGTAAATTGTTTGAAGGACTTATAAGGGATTACATACTGGAATACATAGGGGATAATAGTATTATAAGTGATAGCCAGCATGGGTTTACTAAGGATAGAAGTTGTCAAACCAATCTAATTTGCTTTTATGAAGAGGTGAGTAGAAGCCTTGACAGAGGAATGGCTGTGGATATAGTGTTTCTGGATTTTGCTAAAGCATTTGATACTGTCCCTCATAGATGTCTGACAGGTAAGTTAAGGTCTTTGGGTTTGGAAATTTTAGTTTGTAACTGGATTGAACACTGGCTCATGGATCGTACCCAGAGAGTGGTGGTCAATGATTCGTACTCTGATTGGTCCCCGGTTATTAGTGGTGTACCCCAAGGTTCTGTACTGGGCCCGCTGTTGTTTAATTTATTTATTAATGATATAGAGGATGGTATTGACAGCTCTGTTTCTATCTTTGCAGATGACACCAAACTTTGTAGCACGGTACAGTCTATAGAGGATGTGCATAAGTTACAAGATGACTTGGATAGACTAAGTGTCTGGGCATCCACTTGGCAAATGAGGTTCAATGTGGATAAATGTAAAGTTATGCATCTGGGTACTAATAACCTGCATGCATCGTATGTCTTAGGGGGTATTAAACTGGCAGAGTCACTGGTAGAGAAGGATCTGGGTGTACTTGTAGATCACAGACTACAGAATAGCATGCAATGTCAGGCTGCTGCTTCCAAAGCCGGCAGGATATTGTCATGTATCAAAAGAGGCATGGACTCAAGGGACAGGGACATAATACTCCCCCTTTATAAATCATTGGTACGGCCTTACCTGGAATATGCTGTTCAGTTTTGGGCACCTGTCCATAAAAGGGACACTGCGGAGTTGGAAAGGGTGCAGAGACGCGCGACTAAACTAATATGGGGAATGGAACATCTTAGCTATGAGGAGCGATTAAAGGAGTTACAATTGTTTTGTTTTGAGAAGAGACGTTTAAGGGGGGATATGATAAACGTATATAAGTATATTAATGGCCCATACAAAAAATATGGAGAAAAACTGTTCCAGGTTAAACCCCCCCAAAGGACGAGGGGGCACTCCCTCCGTCTGGAGAAGAAAAAGTTTAGTCTCAAGGGGCGACACGCCTTCTTTACCATGAGAACTGTGAACTTATGGAACAGTCTACCTCAGGAACTGGTCACAGCAGGAACAATTAACAGCTTTAAAACAGGATTAGATACATTCCTGGAACAAAATAAGATTAATGCTTATGAAGAAATATAAAATCTCATCCCTTCCCCAATATCGCGCCACACCCCTACCCCTTAATTCCCTGGTTGAACTTGATGGACATATGTCTTTTTTCGACCGTACTAACTATGTAACTATGAAATACAATGCTCAGAAGAGGAGGAGCGCAATTGAGCTTTTGGAAAGAGAATTCATTTGGAATGGTAGTCAGGGGCCATGTGCGTTTACAAAGCCCCCCGTGGTGCCAGAACAGTGGACCCCCCCACATGTGACCCCATTTTGGAAACTATACCCCTCACAGAATTTAATAAGGGGTGCAGTGAGTATTTACACCCCACTGGCGTTTGACAGATCTTTTGAACAGTGGACTGTGCAAATTAAAAATACAATTTTTCATTTTCACGAACCACTGTTCCAAAAATCTGTCAGACACATGTGGGGCGTAAATGCTCACTGTACCCCTTATTACATTACATGAGGGGTGTAGTTTCCAAAATGGGGTCACATGTGGGAGGGGGTCCATTGTTCTGGCACTATGGGGGCTTTGTAAACTCATGTGGCCTTCAATTCCGGACACATTTTCTCTTCAAAATCCCAATGGCGCTCCTTCTCTTCTGAGCATTGTAGTGCGCCCGCCGAGCACTTAACATCCACATATGGGATATGTTCTTACTCAGAGGAAATGGGGTTACAAATTTTGTGGGGCTTTTTTCCTATTTTCCCTTGTGAAAATGAAAAATTTAGGGTAACACCAGCATTTTAGTGAAAACATTTTTTTTTTCATTTTCCCATCCAAATTTAATGAAAATTCTTCAAACACCTGTGGGGTGTTCAGGCTCACTATACCCCTTGTTACGTTCCGTGGGGGGTGTAGTTTCCAAAATGGGGTCACATGTGGGTATTTATGTTTTTGCGTTTATGTCAGAGCTACCCCTGTGCAAATCACCAATTTAGGCCTCAAATGTACATGGTGCGCTCTCACTCCTGAGCCTTGTTGTGCATCCGCAGAGCGTTTTACGCCCACATATGGGGTATTTCCATACTCAGGAGAAATTGCATGACTAATTTTGAGGGGCTTTTTTTTCCTTTTACTGCTTGTGAAAATAAAAAGTATGGGGCAACACCAGCATGTTAGTGTAAGCATTTTTTTTTTTTTTACACTAACAGGCTGGTGTAACCCCCAACTTTTCCTTTTCATAAGGGGTAAAAGGAGAAAAAAATGTGGCCCTAAACTGTTTCCTTGAAATACGACAGGGCTCTGAAGTGAGAGAGCGCCATGCGCATTTGAGGACTAAATTAGGGATTGCATAGGGGTGGACATAGGGGTATTCTACGCCAGTGATTCCCAAACAGGGTGCCTCCAGCTGTTGCTTAACTCCTAGCATGCCTGGACAGTCAGTGGCTGTCCAGAAATGCTGGGAGTTGTTGTTTTGCAACAGCTGGAGGCTCCGTTTTGGAAACACTGCCGTACAATACGTTTTTCATTTTTAATGGGGGGGGGGGGGGGGGGGGACAGTGTAAGGGGGTGTATATGTAGTGTTTTACTCTTTATTATGTTTTAGTGTAGTGTAGTGTTTTTAGGGTACATTTGCACTGGCGTGTTACGGTGAGTTTCTCGCTAGGAGTTTGAGCTGCGGCGACCAAACTTGCCGCAGACCAAACTTGAAGCAGGAAACTTACTGTAAACCTGCCCGTGTGAATGTACCCTGTACGTCCACATGGGGGGACAAACCTCCAGCTGTTTCAAAACCACAACTCCCAGCATGCACTGACAGTGCATGCTGGGAATTGTACTTTTGCAACAGCTGGAGGCACACTGGTTGGAAAACCTTCAGTTAGGTTTTGTTACCTAACAGTATTTTCCAACCAGTGAGCCTCCAGCTGTTGCAAAACTACAACTCCCAGCATGTACTGACATACTGTGCATGCTGGGAGTTGTACTTTTGCAACAGCTGGAGGCACACTGGTTGGAAAACCTTCAGTTAGGTTCTGTTACCTAACTCAGAATTTTCCAACCAGTGTGCCTCCAGCTGTTGCAAAACTACAACTCCCAGCATGTACTAATCGCCGAAGGGCATGCTGGGAGATATAGTTATGTAACAGCTGGAGGTTACGCAACTACAACTCCCAGCATGGTGAGACAGCTGTTTGCTGTTTGAGCATGCTGGGATTTGCAGTTTTGCAACATCTGGAGGGCTACAGTTTATAGACCACTGCACAGTGATTTCCAAACTGTGACCCTCCAGATGTTGCAAAACTACAAATCCCAGCATGCCCAGACAGCAAAGAGCTGTTTGAGCATGCTAGGAGTTGTAGTTTTGCAAGATCTGGAGGGATACAGTTTAGAGACCACTATATAGTGGTCTCAAACTGCAGCCCTCCAGCTGTTGCAAAACTACATATTCCAGCATGCCCAAACAGCAAACAGCTGTCTTGGCATGCTGGGAGTTGTAGTTTTGCAACATCTGGAGGGCTACAGTCTCAGACTGTAGCCCTCCAGATGTTGCTAGGCAACTTACCGGCTTCTGTAGGATCCAGGGAGCCGTCTTCTTCTGCCGCACACCGCCCGCGCCGATCTCCGTCGCCGCCCGCCGATCACCGTCACCCGCAGCCTCCGGAGGGGTAAGGGACCTATAACACTGCACACACTGATCTCTCATCCTGATCACAGGCGTGTATTAACACGCCTGTCATCAGCGTTATCGGCGCTTCACTGCTCCTGCCTGGATCTCAGGCACGGAGCAGTCATTCGCCGATCGGACACCGAGGAGGCAGGTAAGGGCCCTCCCGGTGTCCGGTCAGCTGTTCGGGATGCTGCGATTTCACCGCGGCGGTCCCGAAAAGCCCGACTGAGCAGCCGGGTCACTTTCACTTTCACTTTAGAAGCGGCAGTCAGCTTTGACCGCCGCTTCTAAAGGGTTAATACCGCACATCGCTGCGATCGGCGATGTGTGGTATTAGCCGCGGGTCCCGGCCGTTGATGAGCGTCGGGACCGACTCGATATGATGCGGGATCGCGGCGCGATCCCGCTTCATATCGCGGGAGCCGGCGCAGGACGTAAATATACGTCCTGCGTCGTTAAGGGGTTAATAGTCCCCATAGGGCAAAGGTCATAGCACTGATCAGTGTTATCTGCTATCTTTGGCTCTGGTCTGCTCGATCTCAGACCAGAGCAGAAGAAGCTGGGAAGGCGGCAGAGGCAGGTAAGGCGACCTTGGTTCTCCATGTTGGCTGATCTGATCCCTACAGCCATTCCAGCAGTGGGCCCCCTGGAGGATGTGGGCCCTAGGCAATTGCCTGGTTTGCACCGCCCTAACGCCGGCCCTGGTCTGGAGCTCACCTCCTCATAAAAACTGATCAGGTTAGTTTGACAGGACCGATCACTCATAAAGCCATGCTGATATGTTATCATACATTTATTTTTATCAAGATACTTCAAAATAGCATCCTTTAGAAAACCCTCAAACAATTTACATACAACGGAGGTTAAACTAACAGGCCTATAATTCCCTGGGTCACCTTTTGACCCCTTTTTAAATATTAACACCACATTTGCCATGCACCAGTCCTGGGAAACAGTCCCTGGTACTATGGAGTCCCTGAATATTTTCACCTTAAGGACCAGAGCGTTTTTTGTACATCTGACCGCTGTCACTTTAAGCATTAATAATTCTGGGATGCTTTTACTTTTCATTCTGATTCCGAGATTATTTTTTGTGACATATTCTACTTCATTTCTACAAAATTTTGGTCGATACTTGCATCATTTCTTGGTGAAAAATTCCAAACTAGTATGAAAAAATTGAAAATGTATAATTTTTCTAACTTTTAAGCTCTCTGCTTGTAAGGAAAATGGATATTCCAAATAAATTATATATTGATTCACATATACAATATGTCTACTTTATGTTTGCATCATAAAGTGGACATTTTTTTTACTTTTGAAAGACATCAGAGGGCTTCAAAGTTCAGGATCAATTTTTAAATTTTTCACAAAATTTGCAAAATCGGAATTTTTCAGGGACAACTTCAGTTTTGAAGTGGATTTGAAGGGACTTCATATTAGAAATACCCCACAAATGACCCCATTATAAAAACTGCACCCCTCAATGTATTCAAATTGACATTCAGTAAGTGTGTTAACCCTTTAGGTGTTTCACAGGAATAGCAGCAAAGTGAAGGAGAAAATTCAAGATCTTCATTTTTTACACTCGCATGTTCTTGTAGACCCAGTTTTTGAATTTTTACATGGGGCAGTAGGAGAAAAAGCCCCGCAAAATTTGTAACTTAATTTCTCTTGAGTAAGGAAATACCACCTCATATGTGTATGTCAAGTGTTTGGCGGGCACAGTAGAAGGCTCAGAAGGGAAGGAGCAACAATTGGATTTTGGAGAGTGAATTTTGCTGAAATGGTTTTTGGGGGCATGTCTCATTTAACCCCTTAACGACGCAGGACGTATATTTACGTTCTGTGCCGGCTCCCGCGATATGAAGCGGGATCGCGCCGTGATCCCGCATCATATCGCGTCGGTCCCGGCGCTAATCAACGGCCGGGACCCGCGGCTAATACCACACATCACCGATCGCGGCGATGTGCGGTATTAACCCTTTAGAAGCGGCGGTCAAAGCTGACCGCCGCTTCTAAAGTGAAACTGAAAGTGACCCGGCTGCTCAGTCGGGCTGTTCGGGACCGCCGCGGTGAAATCGCGGCGTCCCGAACAGCTGACCGGACACCGGGAGGGCCCTTACCTGCCTCCCCGGTGTCCGATCGGCGAATGACTGCTCCGTGCCTGAGATCCAGGCAGGAGCAGTCAAGCGCCGATAACACTGATCACAGGCGTGTTAATACACGCCTGTGATCTGTGTAAGAGATCAGTGTGTGCAGTGTTATAGGTCCCTATGGGACCTATAACACTGCAAAAAAAATGTCAAAAAAAAGTGTTAACAAAGGTCATTTAACCCCTTCCCTAATAAAAGTTTGAATCACCCCCCTTTTCCCATAAAAAAAAAAAACAGTGTAAAAAAAATAAAAATAAACATATGTGGTATCGCCGCGTGCGTAAATGTCCGAACTATAAAAATATATCATTAATTAAGCCATACGGTCAATGGCGTACGCGCAAAAAAATTCCAAAATCCAAAAAAGCGTATTTTGGTCACTTTTTATACCATTAAAAAATGAATAAAAAGTGATCAAAAAGTCCAATCAAAACAATAATCATACCGATAAAAACTTCAGATCACGGCGCAAAAAATGAGCCCTCATACCGCCCCGTACGTGGAAAAATAAAAAAGTTATAGGGGTCAGAAGATGACATTTTTAAACGTATAAATAGTTATGATTTTTTCCAGAAGTGCGACAAAATCAAACCTATATAAGTAGGGTATCATTTTAACCGTATGGACCTACAGAATAATGATAAGGTGTAATTTTTACCGAAATATGCACTGCGTAGAAACGGAAGCCCCCAAAAGTTACAAAATGGCATTTTTTTTCAATTTTGTCGCACAATGATTTTTTTTTCCGTTTCGCCGTGCATTTTTGGGTAAAATGACTAATGTCACTGCAAAGTAGAATTTGTGTCGCAAAAAATAAGCCATAATATGGATTTTTAGGTGGAAAATTGAAAGGGTTATGATTTTTAAAAGGTAAGGAGGAAAAAACGAAAGTGCAAAAACGGAAAAACCCTGAGTCCTTAAGGGGTTAAGAAGCCTCTATGGTACCAGAACAGCAGAAAACTCCCCACATGGCATACCATTTTGGAAACTACACCCCTAAAGGCATGTAACGAGGGGTCCAGTGAGCCTTAACACCCCACAGGTGTTTGACAACTTTTCGTTAAAGTCGGATGTGTAAATGAAAAAAAATTTTTTTTTTCACTAAAGTGTGTTTTTCCCCCCAAATTTACCATTTTTACAAAGGGTAATGGGAGAAAATTCCCCCCAAAATTTGTAACCCCATCTCTTCTGAGTATTGAAATACCCCATGTTAGGACGTAAAATGCTCTGCGGGCGAACTACACTGCTCAATAGAAGAGAAGGAGTCACATTTGGCTTTTGGAAAATTTTGTTGGTTTTTGGGGGGCATGTTGCATTTAGGAAGCCCCTATGGCGCCAGAACAGCAAAAAACAAAAAAAAAAACACATGGCATACTATTTTGGAAACTACACCACTTAAGGAATGTAACAAGGGGTACAGTGAGCCTTAACACCTAACTGGTGTTTGACGACTTTTTGTTAAAGTTGGATGTATAAATGAGAAAAAAAATTCCCTAAATTGCAGTTTCCCCCCCAAATTTTAAATTTTTACAAGGGGTAATAGGAGAAAATGACCCCCAAAATGTGTAACTCCATTTCTTCTGAGTATGGAAATACCCTATTTGTGGATGTAAAGTGCTCCGCTGGCGCACTACAATGCTCAGAAGAGGAGGACCACCATTGAGCTTTTAGAGAGAATTTGTTTGGAATGGAAGTCAGGGGCCATGTGCGTTTACAAAGCCCCCTGTGGTGCCAGAACAGTGGACCCCCCCACATGTGACCCCATTTTGGAAACTACACCCCTCACAGAATTTAATAAGAGGTGCAGTGAGTATTTACACCCCACTGGCATTTGAGAGATCTTTGGGACAGTGGGCTGTGCAAATGAAAAATAAAATTTTTCATTTTCACGGACCAATGTTCCAAAAATCTGTCAGACACCTGTGGGGTGTAAATGCTCACTGTACCCCTTATTACATTACGTGGGGTGTGTAGTTTCCAAAATGGGGTCACATGTCTGGGGGGGGGGTCCATTGTTCTGGCACTATGGGGGCTTTGTAAACACACATAGCCTCCAATTCCGGACAAACTTTCTCTCCAAAAGCCCAATGGCGCTCCTTCTCTTCTGAGCATTGTATTTCGCCTGCAGAGCACTATACATCCACATATGGGGTATGTTCTTACTCAGAAGAAATGGGGTTACAAATTTTGGGGGGCTTTTTTCCCATTTTCCCTTGTGAAAATGAAAAATTTAGGGTAACACCAGCATTTTATTGAAATGTATTTATTTATTTTCCCATCCAACTTTAATGAAAATTCGTGTGGTGTTAAGGCTCACTATACCCTTTGTTACATTCCATGAGGGGTGTAGTTTCCAAAATGGGGTCACATGTGGGTATTTATTGTTTTGCATTTATGTCAGAACGGCTGTTAAATCAGCCACCGCTGTGCAAATCACCAATTTAGACATCTAATGTACATGGTGCGCTATCACTCCTGAGCCTTGTGCGCCCGCAGAGCATTTTACGCCCACATATGGTGTATTTCTGTACTCAGGAGAAATTGCGTTACAAACTTTGGGGGTCTTTTTTTTCCTTTTACCGCTTGTGAAAACAAAAAGTATGGGGAAACACCAGCATGTTATTGTAAATTTTTTTTTTTACACTAACAGGTTGGTGTAGCCCCCAACTTTTCCTTTTCATAAGGAGTAAAAGGAGAAAAAGCCCACCAAAATTTGTAGTGCAATTTCTCTCGAGTACGGAAGTACCCCATATGTGGCCCTAAACAGTTTCCTTGAAATGAGACAGGGCTCCGAAAAGAGAGAGCGCCATGCTCATTTGAGGACTAAATTAGGGAATGCATAGGGGTGGACATAGGGGTATTCTACGCCAGTGATTCCCAAACAGGGTGCCTTCAGCTGTTGCTAAACTCCCAGCATGCCTGGACAGTCAGTAGCGGTCCGGAAATGCTGGGAGTTGTTTTTCAACAGCTGGAGGCTCCGTTTTGGAAACACTGACATGCAATACGTTTTTCATTTTTATTGGGGGGGGGGGGGGGCAGTGTAAGGGGGTGTATATGTAGTGTTTTAACCTTTATTATGTGTTAGTGTAGTGTAGTGTTTTTAGGGTACATTCGCACTGGCGGGTTATGGTGAGTTTCCCGCTAGGAGTTTGCGCTGTGGTGAAAAATTTGCCGCAGCTCAAACTTGAAGCAGGAAACTCACTGTAAACCCGCCCGTGTGAATGTACCCTGTACATTAACATGGGAGGAGGGGGACCTTCAGCTGTTTCAAAACTACAACTCCCAGCATGTACCGTGAGTGCTGGGAGTTGTAGTTTTGCAACAGCTGGAGGCACACTGGTTGGAAAACCTTCAATTAGGTTCTGTTACCTGCTCATTTCTTCTGCTGTGTGCAAGGGAGGAAGGGGGAGTGACCCGGCAGGCGTTACGTCATCTGCAGCCTGGCCGGGCTCACTTCCGCCCCTCTTGCTGCAATCCCTCTCGTGATGTATATTCATATATATATATATATATAAAAATGTACAAGACCTCACTTGGCCTAGGCAGACCCGGTATTTACTATTAGCAGAGCAGTTCTCCACTAACTCGAAGATGAAGTACAAGCACTGGTGAAGTACATGCACAGCACTCACTCCCGCCTGTCTGATTGACAGGCGGGGAGCTGCGCTGAGCTCGTACGTGTCCTGGCTGCAGTGTGATTTCGGACTCATTCCGCCATTCCGACATCCAAAATCAATAGAAATGCTTGCAACCAGGACTTCTACGGAGAAGAATGATTTAGAAAGTTATTCATCAGGGATTTAACTTTAATATATAAAAGGTTTTTTTTGATGAGAGGTACTCTTTAACATTTTTATCATCCATATTGCTTTTCTTTTATTTCTGACCCTTTTATTCCCATAAGGTATATACATCTGACAGTGAGAATTTAAGATATTTTTAAAAGTCTCCCATTTAGTGTCAGTATTCTTGTTTTTGAGGACATTATCCCAATTTATATTGTTAAGGGCTTCTCTGAGTTGATCGAACTTTGCCTTCCTAAAGTTAATTGTTTTTGTGGCCCCTCGAGAGATTCCCTTATTGAAGAACAAGTTATAATGTATTATATTATGATCACTATTTCCTAGGTGTCCTTCTACTTGCACATTAGTTACTCTGTCAGGTCTGTTGGTTAATATTAAGTCTAGTAGGGCGCCCCCTCTGGTCGGGCCCTGCACCATTTGGGACAGATAATTGTCTTTAGAAATAGTCAGAAAACTGTTTTCTTTATGAGATTCACAGGTCTCAGTCTCCCAGTTTATATCAGGATAGTTAAAGTCCCCCATTATTATCACCTCATTCTGATTTGCTGCCTTGTGGTGTGATTGATCTTCTGCCTGTTCCATTATGTTTGGTGGCTTATAGCAAACCCCTATCAGAAATTTTTATTTTTATCTCCATATATTTCTACCCATAATGCCTCCACATAATTGTTTCCCTCTCATATATCCTCCCGCAGTGCGGCCTTCAGACTCAATTTCACATAAAGACAAACTCCTCCCCCTTTCCATTTTGTCTGATCCTTCCTGAATAGACTATAACCCTGTATGTTGACCGCCCAGTCACAGCTATCGTCCAACCAAGTCTCTGTTATACCCACTATGTCATAATCCTCCTCAGACATTATCAACTCCAGTTCCTCTGTTTTATTGGACAGACTACTGGCATTAATTCAACATGCAATTTAATGGTGTATATTTTTTATCTCTTCCTATGAAGCCTATCCCTATTAACTATTCTAACCCCTCCCTCCGCTCCACCCCCTGGTACATTAATAAGTCCCCCCTCTCTATCTACACTATCTTCCCCCTCTACGTTGTAGGTTCCCTTTCCCCCAGTCCCTAATTTAAACACTCCTCAACCTCCTAGCCATCTTCTCCCCAAGCATAGCTGCACCCACCCCATTGAGGTGCAGCCCGTCCCTACGGTATATAATAGCGAAGTTGGCCCAGTTCTCCATGAACCTAAACCCCTCCTTCCTACACCAGTATCTGAGCCACTTGTTTACCTCCCTAATCTCCCGCTGCTTCTCTGGTGTGGCTTGTGGTACAGGTAATATTTCAGAAAATATTACCTTGGAGGTCCTTGCCTTAAGCTTGCGGCCTAAGTCCCTGAAATCATTTTTAAGGACACTCCACCTACCTCTTACTTTGTCATTGGTGCCAATATGTATCATGACTGCTGGATCCTCTCCAGCCCCACCCAGCAACCTGTCAACCCGATCTGCGATGTGCCGAACTCAAGCGTCATGAAGACAACACACTGTATGGCGATCCTGGTCTTTGTGACAGAGCACCCTGTCTGTAACCCTAATAATTGAGTCCCCCCCTACCTGTACCTGTCTGGCCTGCCCTGCACTCCTCCCTCCATCCTTACTGGAGCAGATACCCCCTGGTGGTCAGAGTACTGCTGCAGTACTGCTAGCTCTGAAATGGCAGCCCTATCACCTGCCAACCGGGCAAACCTGTTGTGTTGTGCTAGATGACGACTAGCCTCCCTGTCACTTTTCCCTCTACCCTGTTTTCTAACTGTAACCCAGCTAGCTGTCTGATAGTCCTGCACCTCTGTCCTACTATCCTTCCCCACCTCTATCCCAGAGAGTACTTGCTCACTGAGTTCTCCAAGTTGTCAATGTGTCTCAGTGTTGCCAGATCCAGGACTTGGGCTTCCAAATGAACAACTCACACACATCGCACACAACAATATGCACCCTCAAACTGCTGTTCAAGGATTTCATACATTGTGCAAGATGAACACTGGACTTCTTTTCCAACATGGAGGCCATACTAGATTTTGGGATTGCTAAAATTAACAGTAAAAAAAACTATCAAATATTTCAATTAAACTTCCTGAATTCCCTGAACCCCTTGCCGCAAATGAACATTCCTTAACATCCATCTACGGCTCCCAAGGTATGACACGCGCTCAGCAGGTAAGCGCACATCATACCCGGTGGGTCCCAGTTGCTATAGACAACCAGGAGCCATGGCTAATGCTGGACATCACCGATCAGGCTTATTTACGGCATTAACCCTTTAGATGCGGCAATCAAACTTGATTGCCGCGTCTAAAATGAAAGTAAACATTGCCGGTTAGCTCAGTGGTGCTGTTTGGGACCACCGTGGCATCCCGAACAGCTTGCAGGACATGAGGAGGATCCCTACCTACCTCCTCGCAGTCGATCGCTGAATGACTGCCCCGTGCCTGAGATTCAGGCAGAAGCAGTCGAGCGGCGATAACACTGATCAATGCCATGCTATTGCTTGGCAGTGATCAGTGTAGGAATGTTGTGATGAGTGTGTGCAATGTTATAGCCCCCTATGGGGGCTATAATATTGCAAAAAGAAAAAGTGTTAATAAATGTGATTTAACCCCTTCCCTAAAAAAAGTTTGAATCACCCCCCTTTTCCCATTTAAAAAAGAAAACTATGTAAATAAAAATAAACATATGTGGTATCACCGTGTGCATAAATGTCCGAACTATAAAAATATATTGTTAGTTAAACTGCACAGTCAATGGCGTACACATAAAAAAATTCCAAAGTCCAAAATTGCGTATTTTTGGTCACTTGTTATACCATTAAAAAAAGGACTAAAAAGTGATCAAAAAGTCCGATCAAAACAAAAATGGTACTGATAAAAACTTCAGATCACGACGCAGAAAATTAGTCCTCATACTGCCCTTTTATCCATAAAAATAAAAAAGTTATAGGGGTCAGAAGAGGACATTTTTTCAACATATTAATTTTGGTACATGTATTTATAATTTTTTTTTTGTAGTAGCACAAAATCAAACCTATAGAAATTGGGTATTCTTGCAACCGTATGGACCTACAGAATAAATATAAAGTCCAATTTTTACCGAAAACTGCACTGCGTTGAAAAGGAAGCCACTAAAAATTACAAAATTGCTTTTTGTTTTAAAATTTTGCCCCACAAATAATATTTTTCTGGTTTTGCCATAGATTTTGTAGTGAAATTATTAATGGTATTACAAAGTAAAATTGTTGGCACAAAGAACAAGCCCTCACATGGATTTTTAGCTGGAAAATTTAAAGTGTTATGATTTTTAGAAGGTGAGGAGGAAAAAACAAAAGTGCAAAAATGAAAAATTGCCAAAGAGGGAAGGGGTTCATTTTAAGTCCCTCTCACTTTTATACTTAGGGTGCGTTCACACTGAGTAAATCAAGAGGAATTCACGCTGAAAAAATTATGTGTGGAAAAAAGAATTTACTTCTTTCTCCCCCAATTCCTTGCCGATAATCAGATAATGCCCCGCCCCCCGCACCGCCCCGCGACTGCCCCCCCACGACCAGCCACGCCACACTGCCCCACTGCACTGCACCGCACCGCGTCGCACCCCCCACTGCACCGCCCCGGCCCCATTGCCTCCTTCATCCCCGGTTTTATAATTATCTTTTCCCAGGGCCCAGGGTCCACACTACTTCTGGCTCCTGCTGCGTCCTGCGTTACGCTGTGCGCAATGACGAGTGACGTGACATCACCGTCAGTGCGCACAGTGACAGCTCAGGAGGACGCCACCGGAGCCAGATGTAGAGTGGACTCCAGGCCCCGGGAACAAGTAATTATAAAACCGGGGATGGGGGAGGCAATGGGGCCAGGGCGGTGCGGTGGGGGGTTTGACGCGGCGCGGTGGGGCGGTAGGGAGCGCGGTGCGGCGGTGGGGGGGGGGGGTGCGTTAGCGGTGATAGGACTCAGGAGGACACCCGGACAGGCAGGGGGAGAGAAGCAGGTGGCGGCGGCGGTCTATTGCACCGCAAAAGCCTCTGCAGTTCATTTATTTAAAGCGCCTGCTTTAAATCAGTGATCTGCAGCGGTGTCACGGGGGGATAAATAGCCGATAACTTATACCGATATTCCGGTATAAGTTATCGGCTATCGGTCCTAACCTCCATAGATTATCGTCATCGGCCCTAAAAAAACGATATCGGTCGATCCCTAGCTTTTACCCCTAAAGAGGTACTCCACCCCTAGACATCTTATCCCCAATCCAATGTCCAATGATAGGATGTCCAATCGCGGGCCCAGCACCTGGCTTTCTATCATGCCATGATCCCTCCATTCATGTCTATAGGAGGGGATGTAGCGGCATATATGTTCTGGGGTTCTGGCCTGGAGATTGCAGGGGGTCCCAGTGGCCATATTTCCCACGATTAGACTTCTTATCAGACTAGGGGTGGGTACTCCATTAAGCCCAAACAATAGTATTAGACACAAACAGTACAATGCAGAGTAAATGCTGAAGGGGCCACAGCCCCACTGTTGTAAGTGTGCTGTCCCAGTACGGGATGATGTGGCCCCGTTCTGTCCTCCTGCCCAGTCAGGCAGAGTCCCTGCATGTCCCCAATGCTCCCATGCAGCATATCCTCATTATCTATATAGGTTTGCCTCATTTAATGTACTGTTGCTTTAATGTTTGTACCACATGATTGTTACCCAGAGGGCTCCAGTGACCAGGTGACCCCCCAAGTGACCTATGGACTCCTTGCACAGCCCCCCTATATAACTAGGGGAGGGGCTGCAATCTCTCTCTTAGCACATTGCTACTTCTGCTGAGATCAAGTCCAGTCATGTTGTTCCAGTGTGTGTGTCCAGAGCATTGGAGGCCTCAAGCCTAAAGTCCTGCAGCCACAAGTCGGTCATCAGAAAGTCAAGTCATCTTATTGTCAGTCACCATATCTGTCATTTCAAGTCCATCTGTAGTCACCGTGGCCTGCACTAAAGTCAGTGTAACTACTGCAAGTCCCAGCAAGCCTGCGAGGTCCCCCTCTGTCACTGGTCACCTCCCTGGGATATTTGACTGTACTGCAAAGACTATATCACCTGTCTTGCCTCAGTAAAGCTGCGGTTATCCTTAATCTGGCGTTGCTGTCTCCATTGGCCCATCTCAACCCAGGATCAGCTGTATTACCTTCGGGTGGTTAAGGCTAAACCACACCCTGGCATCACGACAAGAAGGGGTTAATACCATCTGTCCTTTGGGCTATAACATCTGCCCTGCATCTACCCTGCATTGCACCCCAACTCCACATAAGGACTGGTGAGGACTCATTGGTCATATCCTTAATATGTTGTTGCACGTATTAAACAGTTATCATGTCACATCAGTATAGTTGTCTTACAATCAGATATTAATTTGGCTGTTAGATCAGGCAAAACAGAACCATTGCAAACATGTAAAATATGCTACTGTTGTAGATATAGCAGCTATATACTTGTAATGTTGTTCTTCTCACCAGCACAGAACACATTAGGTAGAGAAGCTACTTCTAGTTAGTAGATTCTTAAAGGGGGTTTCCCATGAAACAAAGTTGGTAAAATCAGATGTGTACCACATACATTTATGTAAATCAGTACAAATGCACTGTTTTTAGGTAGAATGGCCTACATGTCTGTCCTATTCTTCCCTATGCATTTGATCACTTCATGGTTCCCTCTTTAATATAATTGAATATACAGTGGACTAACAAGCAATATGCAGTTACAATTAGCATGTGTTGAAGAAAGAATTCCCAGCACTCACTGTTATCTTCTGCCAAACGTTGTGTGTTTATTTACATAGTGCCAGATACAAAGGACGCATTTCGGCCAAAGCCTTACTCAGACTCTGAGTCAGAGTAAGGCTTTGGCCAAAATGTGTCCTTTGTATCTAGCACTGTGTAAATAAACACACAACCTTTGGCAGAAGATAACAGTGAGTTCCGGGATCAAAAGTTTGGGCACCACAGGTAAAAATTTTGATTAATTTGCATAAAGAAGCCAAGGAAAGATGGAAACCCCTGCGATCATACATCCTATCCCCTACCCTTTGGATAGGGCATAAGATGTATTAGGACCTGAGTACCCCGTTAAACAAAATTGTAAATGACTTCTATTTAAAAATCTTAACTTTTTTGGCACCAGTTGATTTGAAAAAAAATAAAAAAAGTTTTACACTGGAGTACCCTTTAAGTGTTATTTTCAGGCATCTTTTATTTGTAAAAAAAAACATCCACAAAATCAGAGACAAATTGTGTCCACATTTTAAACATTAATGTAAGTCTATAGGTAAGTGATTGTGCACATAATATGTAAACATGCGGACACATTTTTACATAATGGGGGAGATTTAGCAATCAGCCTGAATCCCTAATTGTCTGTTTTTTCCCATAGCAACCAATCACAGCTCAACTTACCAATCTTAATGAGCTTTTGTAAAGTGAAAGGTGAGCTGTGATTGGTTGCTATCGAAAAAAGAGACAATTAGGGTTTCCGGCTGATTGATAAACCAGGGCCATTGAGTGCAAAGGCAACCACTTTTCCAGGTTAAACCTCTGATGATCTAATATTTAAGGCTTATCTAAAGGATAGGCTGTCCATTTTTAAAGTTTGGAAATTATGAGCAGATCCTGATGCTTAGGAGGGAACAGATGAGAATATATCAGCTTTATAAATGGCACACAGTGAGTGGGAGGCCACAGATGTACATGACCCCACATATTAGAACTCCAATGAATATTGATATTTTCTTATTGGTTAAGCTAAGTATATACAATTGATAGATGGTGTATTTTTATTTCGTAGTCATTAGCTTGCTCCTAAGCTTTTGCTTCCAACCATTTGCTAATTTAGATTAGAAATAACTTCAAGTTTCCAATTGTCAAATGATCAAAGCTTCTATCTCGTTAACCTTTTTCTAATTTTTCAACTCTAAAAGTCTGTTTTTGTATAAGCTTATCTTGTTGTTGTTAAATTAAAAAACAAACTTCAACTTTCTCCATAACCTTCCTATGTCTTTAAGCGGCTAACATCTTGAAGTGTTCAGTTCCTTGGTTTTGCACGTGCATATTACTTATAATGCTGCGTACATTACTCTAATTTTCATGCTTTACAATATTCCACTGTGGACTCGATGTTATCTAAACACTATGAAATTCCCTTGCTCAAATGCAATGGACATGTCTGCAAATTTAGAAACATTCTAATTTTAGATATATTTACCTTTACACTCATACTTTTATCTTTCCAAAGTTCTTCATGTGAGAAGAGAAATTTAATATTTTAAAGGTACGCAGATGAGGGAGAGAATGATCATCTCAAGTGTCCTATCTCTGTCGCCCTATCTCTGCTTTCCACCTCCCCTTTTATTTGGTTGACAGCCTCTGTGCTGTCATTGATCTCCCTTCCACGCTCCAAAAACTCAGGTATGCACTGTGCGATCAGTGATACTTCCTTACCTTGTCATTCTTAGCATGTATGTCACACACAACTGTCAACCATGATAAGGAAACTGTAAAGCAGAGAAAGTCCAGCTCACCCCGTAACCTTGAAGTCCTCTCGGCGCGCAGTAACCACGGTGCGGTGGAAGAATGCGAACAAAGAGAAATCCAGTGCTTGACAGGTGGAGTAAAATCACAAACTTTATTTTTTTCTTTTAAAAGGTGCAATCACAGGCATGTACAAATGAGACAGGGCTCAAGCTAGACGCGTTTTGTGGCGTCCCACTTTGCCACAAGCTTTTGACAAAGTGGGACACCATGAAACACGTTAAGATTTGTACATGCCTGTAACTGCACCTTTAAAAGAAGAAAATAAAGTTTGTGATTTTACTCCACCTGTCAAGTGCTGGATTTCTCTTTTATGATAAGGAAATGGTTTCTCAAATTTACTGCCCCCCCCTTCCCTACGCAACAGATGCTTACTCTCTTAAGGATGCAGGGCTTACCTGTACGCCCTGCGCCCATTCCCGGTATATAATGCAGGGTCACGCTTTGACCCCGCGTCATACCGGGTCGGTCTAATGACAGCCGGGACCCTGGGCTAATAGCGTGCAACACCGATTGTTGTGCCATGCGCTATTAACCCTTTAGACGCGGCAGTCAAAGTTGATCGCCGCGTCTAAAATGAAAGTGAAAGCTTCCCGGCAGCTCAGTCGGGCTGATCGGGACCATCACAGTGAAATTGCGACGTCCCGATCAGCTAGAACGCGAGCAGAGGTCTCCTTACTTGCCTCCGTCGCATCCGATCGGTGATTGATTGCTCCAGGCCTGAAATCCAGGCTTGAGCAATCGACCGCCGATAACACTGATCTTTGCCGTGTCAATGCACGACAATGATCTGTGTATGAGATCGGTAAGTGCAGTGATATAGCCACTAGGGGAGGGCTATAACACTGCCAAAAAAAGTGTGAAAAAAAATGAATAAAGATCATTTAAACCCTTCCCTCAGAAAAGTAAGAATCACCCCCCTTTTCCCATTTAAAAAAAAAAACTGTGTAAATAAAAATAAACATATGTGGTATCGCCGTGTGCAGAAATGTCCGAACTATAAAAATATATTGTTAATTAAACTGCACGGTCAATGGCGTACGCGCAAACAAATTCCAAAATAGCGTATTTTTGGTCACTTTTTATATCATTAAAATGAATGAAAAGCAATCAAAAAGATCAAAAGCGATAAATATAAAAATGTGACCAGTAAAAACTTCAGATCATGGTGCAAAAAATGAGCCCACATACCGGCCCGTACGTGGAAAAATAAAAAAGTTATAGGTTTCAGAAGATGGCAATTTTAAAAATGTTCCAGCATGTAGTTATGATTTTGTTTTAGAAGTAATACAAAATCAAACCTATATAAATAGGGTATCATTTTAACCACATGGACCTACATAATAAATTATATGGTGTCATTGTTACAGAAAAATGCACTGCGTAGAAACGAAAGCCCCCAAAAGCTACAAAATTGAATTTTTTCTTCAATTTTGTCGCACAATTAATTTTTTTTGCCATGGATATTTTGGTAAAATGACTAATTTCACTGCAAAGTAGAATTGGTGGCACAAAAAAATAGACCATAATATGGAATTTTAGGTGCAAAATTGAAAGCGTTATGATTTTTAGAAGGTGATGAGGAAAAAATGAAAATGCAAAAATGGAAAAACCCTGCGACCTTAAGGGGTTAAACATATCACAACATATTTTCATTATGTAAAAATATCTAAAATTTTAATGTTTGTACATTTGTAGACATGTGCATGGTTTCCACCCAATATTAGCAGATGCCTGAGAATAATGTAAAGTAATCAGCCACAAAGTTGAAATTACTCCGGGGCTGGATATTTCAAGAACGGCACCTGTGGTCTTCCATTTCTTCACTATGTTCCTCACAGTGGACACTGACACCTTAAATCTCTGTGATAGGTTTTTGTAGCCTTCCCCTAAACCATAATGTTGAACAATCTTTGTTTTCAGGTCATTTGAGAATTGTTTTAAGGTCCCCATGCTGCCACTCTTCAGAGGAGAGTCAAAGAGAAAAACAACTTTCAATTGGCCACCTTAACCCCTTAAGGACTCATTTGGGCCTTAAGGACTCTGACAATTGAATTTTTATGTTTTCATTTTTTCCACCTCACCATCAAAAAATCATAACTCTTATATTTTCATCCACAGACTAGTATGAGGGCTTGTTTTTTGCACGACCAGTTGTCCGTTGTAATGCCATTACTCACTTTACCATAAAAAATACTATTTGTGTGGGGAAATTAAAAAGAAAACCGCAATTTTGCAAATTTTGGAAGGTTTCGTTTTCACGCCCCACAATTTACGGTAAAAATGACATGTGTTCTTTATTCTTTGGGTCAATACGATTAAAATGATACCCATGATAATATACTTTTCTATTGCTGTTGCGCTTAAAGGGGTTCTCCGGTGCTTACACATCTTATCCCCTATAAGATGCCTGATCGCGGGAGTCCCGCAGCTGGGGACGCCCGTGATCATGTATGAGGCACCCCGTTTGTAATCAGTGCCCGGAGCGTGTTCACTCCGGGTCTGATTATGGGCGACTACAGGGCCGGCGGCGTGTGACATCACGCCTCCGCCCCCTGTGATGTCACGCTCCGTCCCTCAATGCAAGCCCCCTCCCGTAGGCTTGCATTGAGGGGCGGAGCATGACATCACACGGGGGCGGAGGAGTGACATCACATGCTGCCGGCCCTGTAGTCGCCCATAATCAGACCCGGAGCGAACACGCTCCGGGGACTGATTACAAACGGGGTGCCGCGTGCATGATCATGGGTGTCCCCAGGGACTCCCGCGATCAGGCATCTTATCTCCTATCCTTTGGATAGGGGATAAGATGTGTAAGCACCGGAGAACCCCTTTAAAAAAAATTGCAAACTGTTTAACCAAATTAGTACGTTTAAAATCCTCCTATTTTGAAGACCTATAACTTTTTCATTTTTCCGTATAAGCAGCGTTATAAGGGCTCATTTTTTGCGTCGTGATCTGTACTTTTTATTGATACCATAATTGCTTATATAAAACTTTTAATACTTTTTTAATACATTTTTTTGGGAATAAAATGTTATAAAAAAGCAGCTATTCTGGATTTTTTTTTATGTTCACGCCGTTCACTGTACGGTATCATTAAAATTTTATTATAATATTTGGGATATTTACGCACGCGCCAATACCATATATGTATATAAAATATGTTTTTTACACTATTTGGGGGTGAAATAGGGAAAATGGGACACTTTACGTTTTTATTGGGGTAGGGTTTTTTTTCACATTTAACTTTTATTTTAAACTTTTATTTTGAGACTTTAATAGTCCCCATAGGGGACTATTTATAGCAATCATTCAATTGCTAATACTGTTCAGTGCTATGCATAGGACATAGCACTGATCAGTATTATCGGTCATCTTCTGCTCTGGTCTGCTCGATGGAAGACCTGAGCAGAAGATGCCAGGAAGGCAGCGGAGGAAGGTGAGGCGACCTCCGTCTGCCATTCTGGATGGTCGGATCACCGCGGCATAAATGTACGTCCTGGTGCATTAAGTACCAGCTCACCAGGACGTACATTTACGTCCTGCTTTGTTAAGAGGTTAAGCATTACAATTATAGAAAAGCATATAACATGGGTATCATTTTAATCGTATTGACGCACAGAATAAAGAAAATATGTAATTTTTACCGTAAAGTGTACAGCCTAAAAACAAAACCTTCAAAAATGTTCAAAATTGCGGTTTTCTTTTCAGTTTTCCCATATTAATTATATTTGTTTGGTTGCACCGTAAATTTTATGGTAAAATAAGTGATATAATTACAAAGTACAATTGGTGACGCAAAAAACAAGCCCTCATATGGGTCTTTGGATGGAGGGGGTAAGAACGAAAATGCTAAAATAAAATTGGTCTGGTCCTTAAAGGAGAACTCCAGAATATAAAAATTGTCCCCCATGCTGCCGGCAGTAAAAAAATAAAGATTTACATACCTTCCTCTGCTCCCCCGGGGCCTCCGGTAACCGGCTCCGGTCTCTGCCGTGATCCTCTTCCTGGTTGCCGGTGGTCGGAGAGTCAAACTGCGCTCAGCCAATCACCAGCCGCAGTGAAGTCCCAACTCGGCTGGCGATAGGCTGAGCGGCAGTGTGAGAACGCTTCAGGACACAAAATCCTTCACTACACCGGCACCTGCTGCTGATGCCGAAAACGTCACACTGCCGTTCAGCCTATTGTCGGCCGAGTCAGGACTTCACTGCGGCTGGTGATTGGCTGAGCGCAGTTTGACTCTCTGACCACCAGCAACCAGGAAGAGGATCACGGCGGAGACCGGAGCCAGTTACCGGAGGCCCCGGGGGAGCGAAGGAAGGTATGTACATCTTTATTGTTTTACTGCCGGCAGTATGGGGAAAACATTTTTCTGGAGTTCTCCTTTAAGGCCAAAATGGGCCTGGTCCTTGAAATTGCCCTATTTTGACCACCTATAACTTTATAATTTTTCCGTATATGGGGCGGTATGAGGGCTAATTTTTTGCGCCATGATCTGTAGTTTTTATCGGTAGAACATTTGCTTAGGTTCTACTTTTTATTAAAAAAATAAAAAATTTTTTTGGGAATACAATGTGACAAAAAAGCAGCAATTTTGGACTTTTTAAAAACATTTTTTTGTTATGTTTACACCATTCACCGTACGGAATAATTAACAATATATTTTAATAGTTCAGACTTTTACGCACGCGGTGATACCAAATATGTGTATTAATTTTTTACGCTTTTTGGGGGGTAAAATGGGGAAAACGGACGTTTTACCTTTTAATTGGGGGGGGGATTTTTCACATTTTTTTACTTTTTATTTAACAATTTTTAACTTTTTTTAAACACTTTAATAGTCCCCATAGGGGACTATATATATATAGCAATCATTTGATTGCTAATACTGTTCAGTGCTATGTATAGGGCATAGCACTGATCAGTGTTTTCAGTGATCTTCTGCTCTGGTCTGCTCGATCTCAGACCAGAGCGAAAGACCCCTGGAGACAGCTGGAGCCAGGTGAGGGGACCTCTGGCTACCATGCTGGATGATCGGAGTGCTGCGGGCGATCCGATCATCCATTTAACCCCTTAAGGACCCAGCCATTTTACACCTTAGGACCCGGCCATTTTTTGCACATCTGACCACTGTCACTTTAAACATTAATAACTCTGGAATGCTTTAAGTTATCATTCTGATTCCGAGTTTGTTTTTTCGTGACATATTCTACTTTAACTTAGTGGTAACATTTTTTGGTAACTTGCATCCTTTCTTGGTGAAAAATCCCAAAATTTTATGAAAAATTTGAAAATTTTGCATTTTTCTAACTTTGAAGCTCTCTGCTTGTAATGAAAATGGATATTCCAAATATTATTTTATTTTATTCACATATACAATATGTCTACTTTATATTTGCATCATAAAATTGACAAGTTTTTACTTTTGGAAGACATCAGAGGGCTTCAAAGTTCAGCAGCAATTTTCCAATTTTTCACAAAATTTCCAAAATCACAATTTTTCAGGGACCAGTTCAGGTTTGAAGTGGATTTGAAGGGTCTTCATCTTAACCCCTTAAGGACCAGGCCATTTTATACCTTAAGGACCGGAGCGTTTTTTGCAATTCTGACCACAGTCACTTTAAACATTAATAACTCTGGAATGCTTTTAGTTATCATTCTGATTCCGAGATTGTTTTTTCGTGACATATTCTACTTTAACTTAGTGGTAAAATTTTATGGTAACTTGCATCCTTTCTTGGTGAAAAATCCCAAAATTTTATGAAAAAAATGAAAATTTTGAATTTTTCTAACTTTGAAGCTCTCTGCTTGTAAGGAAAATGGATATTCAAAATAAAACATTTTTGGGTTCACATATACAATATGTCTACTTTATGTTTGCATCATAAAATTTATGAGTTTTTACTTTTGGAAGACACCAGAGGGCTTCAAAGTTCAGCAGCAATTTGGAAATTTTTCACAAAATTTTCAAACTCGCTATTTTTCATGGACCAGTTCAGGTTTGAAGTGGATTTGAAGGGTCTTCATATTAGAAATACCCCATAAATGACCCCATTATAAAAACTACACCCCCCAAAGTATTCAAAATGACATTCAATAAGTGTATTAACCCTTTAGGTGTTTCACATGAATAGCAGAAAAGTGAAGGAGAAAATTCACAATCTTCCTTTTTTACACTCGCATGCTCTTGTAGACCCAATTTTTGAATTTTTGCAAGGGGTAAAAAGGAGAAAATTTTTACTTGTATTTGAAACCCAATTTCTCTCGAGTAATCATATACCTCATATGTCTATGTTAATTGTTCGGCGGGCGCAGTAGAGGGCTCAGAAGGGAAGGAGCGTCAAATGGTTTTTGGGGGGCATGTCACCTTTAGGAAGCCCCTATGGTGCCAGGACAGCAAAAAAAAAACACATGGCATACCATTTTGGAAACTAGACCCCTCAGGGAACGTAACAAGGGGTAAAGTGAACCTTAATACCCCACAGGTGATTCACGACTTTTGCATATGTAAAAAAAATAAATAAATGTTTTACCTAAAATGCTTGGTTTCCCAAAAATGTTACATTTTTAAAAAGGATAATAGCAGAAAATACCCCCCAAAATTTGAAGCCCAATTTCTCCCGATTCAGAAAACACCCCATATGGGGGTGAAAAGTGCTCTGCTGGCGCACTACAGGTCTCAGAAGAGAAAGTCACATTTGGCTTTTTGAAAGCAAATTTTGCTCTGGGGGCATGCCGCATTTAGGAAGCCCCTATGGTGCCAGAACCGCAAAAAAAAACCCACATGGCATACCATTTTGAAAACCAGACCCCTCGGGGAACGTAAAAAGGGGTAAAGTGAACCTTAATACCCTACAGGTGTTTTACGACTTTTGCATATGTTAAAAAAAATTTTTTTTTTTACCTAAAATGCTTGGTTTCCCAAAATTTTTACATTTTTTAAAAGGGTAATAGCAGAAAATACCCCCCAAAATTTGAAGCCCAATTTCTCCCGATTCAGAAAACACCCCATATGGGGGTGAAAAGTGCTCTGCTGGCGCACTACAGGTCTCAGAAGAGAAGGAGTCACATTTGGCTTTTTGAAAGCAAATTTTGCTCTGGGGGCATGCCGCATTTAGGAAGCCCCTATGGTGCCAGAACCGCAAAAAATCCCCACATGGCATACCATTTTGGAAACCAGACCCCTCGGGGAACGTAAAGAGGGGTAAAGTGAACCTTAATACCCTACAGGTGTTTCACGACTTTTGCATGTGTTAAAAAAATATATATTTTTTTACCTAAAATGCTTGGTTTCCCCAAATTTTTAAATTTTTAAAAAGGGTAATAGCAGAAAATACCCCCCAAAATTTGAAGACCAATTTCTCCCAATTCAGAAAACACCCCATATGGGGGGTGAGAAGTGCTCTGCTGGCGCACTACAGGTCTCAGAAGAGAAGGAGTCACATTTGGCTTTTTGAAAGCAAATTTTGCTCTGGGGGCATGCCTCATTTAGGAAGCCCCTATGGTGCCAGGACAGCAAAAAAAAAACACATGGCATACCATTTTGGAAACTAGACCCCTCGGGGAACATAACAAGGGGTAATGTGAACCTTAATACCCCACAGGTGATTCACAACTTTTGCATATGTAAAAAAAAAATAAAAATTTTACCTAAAATGTTGGTTTCCCAAAAATTTTTGATTTTTAAAAAGGGTAATAGCAGAAAATACCCCCCATAATTTGTAACAATTTCTCCCGAGTACGGCGATACCCCATATGTGACCCTAAACTGTTGCCTTGAAATACGACAGGGCTCCAAAGTGAGAGCGCCATGCGCATTTGAGGCCTAAATTAGGGATTGCATAGGGGTGGACATAGGGGTATTCTACGCCAGTGATTCCCAAATAGGGTGCCTCCAGCTGTTGTAAAAGTCCCAGCATGCCTGGACAGTCAGTGGCTATCTGGTAAAACTGGGAGTAGTTGTTTTGCAACAGCTGGAGGCTCCGTTTTGGAAACAGTGGCGTACCAGACGTTTTTCATTTTTATTGGGGAGGGGAGGGGGGCTGTGTAGGGGTATGTGTATATGTAGTGTTTTTTTACTTTTTATTTTATTGTGTGTTAGTGTAGTGTAGTGTTTTTAGGGTACAGTCGCACGGGCGGGGGGTTCACAGTAGTTTCTCGCTGGCAATTTGAGCAGCGGCAGAAAATTTGCCTCAGCTCAAACTTGCAGCCGGATAATTACTGTAATCCTCCGCCCATGTGAGTGTACCCTGTACGTTCACATGGGGGGGGGGGAACATCCAGCTGTTGCAAAACTACAACTCCCAGCATGTACGGTCTATCAGTGCATGCTGGGAGTTGTAGTTTTGCAACAACTGGAGGCTCCGTTTTGGAAACGGTGGCGTACCAGACGTTTTTCATTTTTATTGTAGGGTTATGTGTATATGTAGTGTTTTTTTACTTTTTATTTTGTGTGTTAGTGTAGTGTTTTTAGGGTACAGTCGCATGGGCGGGGGGTTCACAGTAGTTTCTCGCTGGCAGTTTGAGCTGCAGCAGAAAATTTGCTGCAGCTCAAACTTGCAGCCGGATACTTACTGTAATCCTCCGCCCATGTGAGTGTACCCTGTACGTTCACATTGGGGGGGTGGAACATCCAGCTGTTGCAAAACTACAACTCCCAGCATGTACGGTCTATCAGTGCATGCTGGGAGTTGTAGTTTTGCAACAGCTGGAGACACACAGGTTGTGAAACACCGAGTTTGGCAACAAACTCAGTGTTTTGCAACCAGTGTGCCTTCAGCTGTTGCAAAAGCTACAACCCCCAGCATGTACGGACAGCGGAAGGGCATGCTGGGTGTTGTAGTTATGCAACAGCCAAAGGCATACTACTTTGGCTGGGGATGCTGGGGATTGTAGTTATGCAACAGCTGGAGACACACTGGTTTGCTACTTAACTCAGTGTGCCTTCAGCTGTTGCAAAACTACAACTCTCAGCAGTCACCGACAGCCAACGGGCATGCTGGGAGTTGTAGTTATGCAACCAGCAGATGCACCACTACAACTCCCAGCATGCACTTAAGCTGTTTGTGCAAGCTGGGAGTTGTAATTACACAACAGCTGGAGGTACACTTTTCCATAGAAATAGTGTGCCTCCAGCTGTTGCAAAACCATAAGTCCCAGCATGCCCATAAGTGCATGCTGGGAGTTGTGGTGGTCTGCCTCCTCCTGTTGCATAACTACAGCTCCCAGCATGCCCTTTTTGCATGCTGGGAGCTGTTGCTAAGCAACAGCAGGAGGCTGTCACTCACCTCCTGCTGCTGCTTGATCGCCGCACAGGTCAGTCCCGCCGCCGCCGTCGCTCCTGGGGCCCCGATCCCAACATTAACGCCGGGGATCGGGGTCCCCAGCACCAGGGGTGCACGTCCCGCACCCGCTCACGTCCTCCGGAAGAGGGGCGGAGCGGGTGCGGGAGTGACACCCGCAGCAGGCGCCCTGATTGGTCGGCCGGTAATCCGGCCGACGAATCAGGGCGATCGTGAGGTGGCACCAGTGCCACCTCACCCCTGCAGGCTCTGGCTGTTCGGGGCCGTCTCTGACGGCCCCGATCAGCTAGTAATTCCGGGTCACCGGGTCACTGGAGAACCGATAGACCCGGAATCGCCGCAGATCGCTGGACTGAATTGTCCAGCGATCTGCGGCCATCGCCGACATGGGGGGGCATAATGACCCCCCTGGGCGATATGCCACGATGCCTGCTGAACGATTTCAGCAGGCATCGGGCACCGACTCCCCTCCGACTAGCGGCAGGGGGCCGGGAAAGGACAGGACGTACTCCTACGTCCTCGGTCCTTAAGGACTCGGAAACGGGGGCGTAGGAGTACGTCCATTGCCCTTAAGGGGTTAAAAATACCCCAAAAAATGACTCCATTATAAAAACTGCACACCCCAAAGTATTCAAAATGACATTCAGTCAGCATTTTAACCCTTTAGGTGTTTCACAGGAATAGCAGCAAAGTGAAGGAGAAAATTCACAATCTTCATTTTTTACACTCGCATGTTCTTGTAGACCCAATTTTTGAATTTTTACAAGGGGTAAAAGGAGAAAATGTATACTTATATTTGTAGCCCAATTTCTCTCGAGTAAGCACATACCTTATATGTCTATGTAAAGTGTTCGGCGGGCACAGTAGAGGGCTCAGAAGGGAAGGAGCGACAAGGGGATTTTGGAGCGTACGTTTTTCTGAAATGGTTTTTGGGGGGCATGTTGCATTTAGGAAGCCCCTATGGTGCCAGAACAGGAAAAAAAAACACATGGCATACCATTTTGGAAACTATACCCCTTGAGGAACGTAACAAGGAATAAAGTGAGCCATAATACCCCACAGGTGTTTCACGACTTTTGCATATGTAAAACATTTTAAAAAAAATTCAATAAAATGTGTGTTTCCCCCCCAAATGTCACATTTTTGCAAGGGTTAATAGCAGAAAATACCCCCCAAAATTTGTAACCCCATCTCTTCTGAGTATGGAGGTACCCCATAAGTTGACATGAAGTGCACTATGGGCGAACTACAATGCTCAGAAGAGAAGGAGTCATATTTGGCTTTTTGAGAGCAAATTTTGCTCGGGGGCATGTCGCATTTAGGAAGCCCCTATGGTGCCAGAACAGCAAAAAATACCCACATGCCATACCATTTTGGAAACTAGACCCCTTGAGGAAGGTAACAAGGAATAAAGTGAGCCTTAATACCCCACAGGGGTTTCACGACTTTTGCATACGTAAAAAAAAAATTTTTCACTAAAATGTGTTTCCCCCCCAAATTTCACATTTTTGCAAGGGTTAATAGCAGAAAATACCCCCCAAAATTTGTAACCCCATCTCTTCCGAGTATGGAGGTACCCCATAAGTTGACCTGAAGCGCACTACGGGTGAACTACAATGCTCAGAAGAGAAGGAGTCATATTTTGCTTTTTAAGAGCAAATTTTGCTCGGGGGGCTTATCGCATTTAGGAAGTACCAATGGTGCCAGAACAGCAAAATAACCCCCACATGGCATACCATTTTGGAAACTAGACCCCTTGAGGAACGTAACAAGGGGTACAGAGAGCATTTACCCCCCACTGGTGTCTGTCAGATCTTTGGAACAGTGGGCTGTACAAAATTTTTAATTTGCGCAGCCCACTCTTCCAAAGATCTGTCAGACACCAGTGGGGTGTAAATTCTCACTGCACCCTTCATTACATTCCGTGAGGGGTGTAGTTCCCGAAATGGGGTCACATGTGTTTTTTTTTTTTTTGCGTTTGTCAAAACCGCTGTAACAATCAGCCACCCCTGTGCAAATCACCTCAAATGTACATGGTGCACTCTCCCTTCTGGGCCTTGTTGTGCGCCCCCAGAGCACTTTGCGCCCACATATGGGGTATCTCCGTAGTCGGGAGAAGTTGCATTACAAATTTTGGGGGGCTTTTTTCCCTTTTACCTCTTGTCAAAATGAAAAGTATAGGGCAACACCAGCATGTTAGTGTAAAAAATTTATTTTTTTACACTAACATGCTGGTGTAGACCTCAACTTCACCTTTTCATAAGGGGTGAAAGGAGAAAAAGCTCGCAAAATTTGTAAGGCAATTTCTCCCGAGTACGGCGATACCCCATATGTGACCCTAAACTGTTGCCTTGAAATACGACAGGGCTCCGAAGTGAGAGCGCCATGCGCATTTGAGGCCTGAATTAGGGATTTGCATAGGGGTGGACATAGGGGTATTCTACGCCAGTGATTCCCAAACAGGGTGCCTCCAGTTGTTGCAAAACTCCCAGCATGCTTGGACAGTCAACGGCTGTCCGGCAATACTGGGAGTTGTTGTTTTGCAACAGCTGGAGGCTCCATTTTGAAAACAGTGGCATACCAGACGTTTTTCATTTTTATTGGGGAGGGGAGGGGGGCTGTGTAGGGGTATGTGTATATGTAGTGTTCTTTACTTTTTATTTTATTTTGTGTTAGTGTAGTGTAGTGTTTTTAGGGTACAGTCGCACGGCCAGGGGGGGTTACAGCGATTTTCCTGCTACGAGTTTGAGCTGCCGCGCAAAATTTGCTGCATCGCAAACTTGCAGCCTGATACTCACTGTAAGCCCCCTGCCCATGTGAATGTACCCTGTACATTCACAATGGGGTGACCTCCAGCTGTTGCAAAACTACAACTCCCAGCATGCACAGTCTATCAGTGCATGCTGGTAGTTATAGTTTTGCAACAGCTGGAGGCACACGGGTTGGGAAACACTGAGTTAGGAAACAGACAATGTTTCCCAACCAGTGTGCCTCCTGTTGTTGCAAAACCACAACTCCCAAACATTCTCAGGCATGCTGGGAGTAGTAGTTCGGCAACATCTTTAGAGCCAGATGTTGCCGAACTACAACTCCCAGCATGCTTGGAGTTGTAGTTTGCAACATCTGGAGGACTACAGTTTGCAGACCACTAATACAGTGGTTCCCAATCTGTGCCCTTCCAGATGTTGCAAAACTACAACTCCCAGTATGCCAAAACTGTCCAGGCATGCTGGGAGTTGTAGTTCTGCAACATCTGAAGGGCCAGATGTTACAGAACTACAACTCCCAGCATGCCTGGACAGTAAGGGCATGCTGAGAATGTGTAGTTTTGCAACATCTGGAAGGGCACAGTGGTCTCCTAACTGTGGACCTCCAGATGCCAAGGGCTGTCTGGGCATGCTGGGAGTTGTAGTATATAGGGTCCCAATACAGCAATGCATGTCGCTTTACGGCGACGTGCATTGCTGTAAAGGGCCCGACCGCGGCTGAAGATCTACTCACCTGTCGGCGCCATCTTCCTCGCCGGGATCTGGGTCTTCAGGGACGAGGTAAGTGCCGGGGCTGGTCCCCAGCACTCCCCCGTCCCCCGCCGCGTCCTCCGGTCTTCCTCCCGTCCTCTCCGGACATCCAGGGGCCGGGCAGGACGGGAGGAAGTAACCGCCCTCCCCCCTGCGATTGGTCGGTTAACTAACCGAAGAATCGCAGGGGATCGGAGGAGGTGGCAGGCTTGCCACCTCGCTCCTTTACTTCAGCATGGTCCTGGCTGTCTGTGACAGCCGGGATCATGCGAAATTACCGGGTGGTCGGGTCCCAGAGACCCGATCAGCCCGGTATCGCCGCAGATCGCAAGGGCGCCCCCCTCGGCGTTTGCCCTGGATCCCTGCTGAAGGATTTCAGCAGGGATCCTCTTCCGATCTCCGCCGGGTGAGCGGCGGAGACCAGGAAAAGACATGACGTATGCATATGTCATGGGTCCTTAAGACCCAGGGTGTGACGTCATGGGTCCTTAAGACCCAGGGTGTGATGACGTATGCATACGTCATGGGTCCTGAAGAAGTTAAAGTACCGCACTGTCACAGATGCCGTGATCTGTATTGATCACGGCATCTGAGGGGTTAATGGCGGACATCCGCGGGATCGCTGATGTCCATCATTACTGCCGGATCCCTGGCTGCTGATAGCAGCTGGGACCTGTCGCACATGACGTGAGCAGCAGTCCGTTGCTCGTGGTCATGGCGGAGCGTAAATGTGCATCATGGTGCGTTAAGTACCACGGCACCATGACGTACATTTACATCCATTGTCGTTAAGGGGTTAAATGCCTTTTCTCATGACAGGATGCACCTGTCTATGAAGGTCAAGGCATAATGAGCCCCCAAACCAAGTGCTTGTTCCAATGAATCAATGCTAGGTTCTGATGTATCCCAGCATTGCAGCCCAAAAACGAAATATGAATGTCCAATGTATATGTTGCCGTCGCTTAGTGCACAGGCTTGTGTAAATGCTGCCCTTTGATATAGTCCACAGTCTAGTGTAAAAGGTAAGGTTACATTTTATTTGTTACACTATGTTACGTTATCTTTTTTGATTTGCTTACGTTATTTAAAGGAGGAGGTTGGGTGTGTTAGAATTGCTCAGGTAGGGTTTGGGCATAGTTACAGGTATGGCTTAAAAATCTTTTCCACAGCATAAATAGAACACTGCCTAATGTGTCCCTCTTTCCTGTCATTAAAATTAAAAGGTAAATGTCACATAATGTTATAATGATGACTGCAACCCTGCAGGATACTAAAAGGTGATGATGGGACTTGGATAATGTTGGCAAGTGTAAAGCCCTCATAGTTAATGTCTCAGTCTAGTACTACAGTGCAAGTTTTAAAGGTGTTATCAAGGCTATGAAGCAAGCTTTAAAGGCTCGCTTCATAGTCACTTAATCTCCAGGGCGTACATGTACACTCAATGTCATCTAGGGGTTAAGGAAGAGCTGATTACTATTCTTTACTTCAGATTGTTGCATTTTTTCCCATTAAAATAAATGTTGTCCCCGGAGGGCACGGCACTGCTAATATGTGATCATGATACATCTTATGAATGTGTTATCAAAGTTTACATAACTAAACAGGTAAAGAAAGCAATTGCAGTGATTCTTTATGGTGAAATGCCTATTTAAAATGCTTAAGCATATAAGGGATATCTAAATATTTACTGACATTCCAACCTCTAGACATAAGACGATTGAGATATTCTGTTTATTCCAGCATCTTCAGATTGTAAATTAGCTGATAAGTACTGTGAATGATCTAGGAATCTAGTGTCTTGTGTATAGTAGACTCCCATGGTTGCAATATAAAGCTAGCCCAGTGCAATTTGTCAGTGTCCTCAAAATAGATAGTTATAACATTGCTGCGGGATGTAAGTATTGACAGCAGTAAATGCTCCTGATGCTTCATAAAATAAAATTAAATAGACTCACATTCTAGAAATCATAAATTAAGCTCAACCTAACTCAATTATTAATTGAGACTTCATTAGCAAAGAGTCTCAGGGCGGTTGTTAGTGCAGTTTCCATTTATTTCCAAACCATTAGACAGAGGCTGTCAGATATAATCTTTGCAGATGCATGCAGAGTTCAACAAGTTATAGCCATAGTCAAAGTAGGACATAAACAGCTTGCAGCAGGCGGACAGAGAACACTTACTGGGTGATCAGTAGTGCTCCCCTGATAGAAACCTGAACATATACATGCTCAATGGCCACTTTATTAGCACTAGTACTAGGTTAGACACCCTTTTGGCTTTAGTGCTGCCTTTAAAGGAGATATCCAGTGGTGAAAAACTTATCCCTATCCTGAGGATAGGGGATAAGTTTCAGATGGGGGGGTCCGACCGCTGGAGCCCCCGCAATCTCCTGTACGGGGCCCCGACAGCCTGCGGGAAGGGGGCATGTTGACCACCGCACGAAGCGGCGTCGGACATGCCCCCTCAATACAACTCTATGGCAGAGCCAGAGTACTGCCTTCAGCAATCTCCGGCTCTGCCATAGAGTTGTATTCAAGGGGGCATGTCGGCCGCCACTTCGTGCGGTGGTCAACACGTGCTATCTGGCCAGCGAGCCGGGGCTCCGTACAGCAGATGGCGGGGGGCCCCAGCGGTCAGACTCCTTAAGATAGGGGATACGTTTTTCACCACTGGACTACCCATTTAATCTTTAGGCTTACTTTCTGCAAGGTGATGGAAACATTCCTCAGAGATAATGTTCCTGAACCACAGTATGTGGATTACCATGGACAGACAGTCAACAGAAAATCACAAAGCGGCAGGCCATATGTGGTTGATCCAAGAGATGAGAGTTGAGCGGCACATTTTGGTGTCTCAGCAATGACCATCTACAGTGAACGAACTGACCTAGCAGTACCCTGAGTAACCATGAGCCGTACCTTATAAGGTCATCAGTCTTTGGCCATTCAACTCCAGCCAACACATCATTGCAAACAATGTCTTTCATGGGGCAAGAAAAGACACCAGTTGACCTTGGACACATGGTAGGTCATTTATACTGACTAGTCTTATTTCTTACTTAAAAGGGGAACTCGGGTGGAAACTAGTGAAAAACAAATGTTTTCAAATCAACTGGTGCCAGAAAGTTAAACAGATTTGTAAATTACTAAATTATTAACCACACCTCAAAGATCTCACCATACTAATAAAGTGCACAATGATATTGATGAAGACAGAATTGTTTGAAAAAATGCAGAATTTTATTACGATACAATTTAAGAATTAATAATAAAACAATAATAGATGTATTAATAAAACATGTATAAAACAATGAAAAGCACCTATATGAACTTCTACCACTGGGCCCTAGTGTTAGTATAATAAATTAATTAGCAGTAGTTGCTGTATGATGTAGGCACTAAAATAGTTAATCCTAGAAAGTCCATTATTAGTATTTGAGATGGTAAATGTCCACTACTTTAGATAATTTCGGACATATTGTATAGTTCATATATATATATATATATATATATATATATATATATATATATACATACATACATACAGTACAGACCAAAAGTTTGGACACACCTTCTCATTCAGAGTTTTCTTTATTTTCATGACTATGAAAATTGTAGATTCACAATGAAGGCATCAAAACTATGTGGAATTATATACATAGCAAAAAAGTGTGAACTGAAAATATGTCATATTACAGGTTCTTCAAAGTAGCCACCTTTTGCTTTGATTCCTGCTTTGCACAGTCTTGGCATTCTCTTGTTGAGATTCAAGAGATAGTCACCTGAAATGGTTTTAACTTCACAGGTGTGCTGATGTGGAGGAGGAGGTGTGATGGTGTGGGGGTGCTTTGCTGGTGACACTGTTGGGGATTTATTCAAAATTGAAGGCATACTGAACCAGAATGGCTACCACAGCATTTTGCAGCGGCATGCTATTCCATCCGGTTTGCGTTTAGTTGGACCATGATTTATTTTTTAACAGGACAATGACCCCAAACACACCTCCAGGCTGTGTAAGGGCTATTTGACCAAGAAGGAGAGTGATGGGGTGCTGCGCCAGATGACCTGGCCTCCACAGTCACCGGACCTGAACCCAATCGAGATGGTTTGGGGTGAGCTGGACCGCAGAGTGAAGGCAAAAAGGGCCAACAAGTGCTAAGCATCTCTGGGAACTCCTTTGAGACTGTTGGAAGACACCAGGTAGACATCTGAAATGTTAGTCGTTAGTCACATTTCAGGTGACTACCTCTTGAAGCTCATCAAGAGAATGCCAAGAGTGCAAAGCAGTAATCAAAGCAAAAGGTGTCTAGAATCTAGAATATGACATATTTTCACACTTTTTTGTTATGTATATAATTCCACATGTGTTAATTCATAGTTTTGATGCCTTCAGTGTGAATCTACAATTTTCATAGTCATGAAAATAAAGAAAACTCTGAATGAGAAGGTGTGTCCAAACTTTTGGTCTGTACTGTATATATATATATAAACACCCGTGTGGACGCGCTGTTGCTGTGTTATAACAAATCTGATACACTCACCAGTGTGGTCACGTGCTGCGACAGACCTGATGGATGTGACACTAGTGGCTAAAACACTGGGAGGATTACTCACGGAAACAGCTGATGTTGCGCTGTACTGGCTTGAACAAACTCTGGCAGAAGGTTTCACACTGAGGCTGTGGCAGGAGCAAAGAGTTCGTCAAGCTAGGGCTCTGGCAGGAGCACAATGATCACAGTCTGGCTGGAACTCTGGCAGGTGAAGCAATGAAATTTGTTTTCTCACTTGCAGCGGGTGACGTCAGTAGCTGGAACAGGCTCTGACTACAGGTAAGTCTTGGATGATTCAAATGGATAATTCAGATGGATACTGGACTTTCCGGATAAATGCCATTGGTGCTGTATAAACAATTTATCTAGACGTGTTACAGGGTACTTAATATATCTATATGACCCCTTCCTCAGTAGATAGAATTGTGTGGAGAATAACAGGATACAGTCCTATTTAAATAGCCAGTCCACATTTGTTTTTCATTAAGATGAAATATATACAACCTGTGAAATGGACTAAAAGAGAATGGGTTTTCCAACATGTTAGATGGTACACAAAACCTTGATTTGTCTAGTATATAGGACATACATATATAGAACATGATTCACACTAATATAGCGGAAAAAGCGAAAATGTAAACCTAAAAAAAAATATACAAGGTTTTCATGTGAGTTCCATACAAATAAAATAATTATAGGGAGGAAAAAAGCAATGCAAAATAAAAACAAAATTACAGCGACATCTAGTGTTGCTTGCAATGTTTATGGCTTGTGTAGTTTTATACCAGTGAATAAAATACTGATAAGACAAATGAAATGAATTGTGATAAAAATAATTAAAAATAAAATAGAAATAAAATAAAATACAAATGTAAATGTATATGAATGTGAATATGAGATAGTGAAATAAACATATTAACAATAAAAATAAATATGAAGATAAATGTAGCAAAATAAATATAGAAATAAAAATAAAATAAATGTAAATAGAAAATGAAAATACAATAAAAGTTAAAATAAATAAAAATAAATATGAACATAAAATAAATTAAATTATACAAATAAATCCCAATACTGACTGATTTTCTTTTAGTCCATTTCACAAGTTGTATATATTTCATCTTAATGAAAAACAAATGTGGACTGGCAAATGTGGACTGTACTTTTTGATCAAAAATGTATACTAACAACCTGTTAGTTTTTGATATTATGCTGAGAAGCAATCAGATCATTATACAAGATTGTAGATGTGCACCATGTCTGTTTTTCTACCCGAATTCATAATATATATAATAAAGAAATCTACAATATATCAGGAATTATCTACAGTAATGGACATTTACCATCTCAAATACTAATAATGGACTTTCTAAGATTAACTATTTTAGTGCCGACATGATACAGCAGCTATTGCTAATTAATTTATTATACTATCTACCACTAGGGCCAGTGGCAGATGTTCATATAGGTGCTTTTTATTGTTTTATACATGTTCTATTAATACATCTATTATTGTTTTATTATTCTTTTTTTTTATTTTATCGTAATAAAATTCAGAATTTTTTCAAACCATTCTGTTTTCATCAATATCATTGTGCACCATATTAGTATGGTGAGATCTTTGAGGTGTGGTTGATAATTTTGTCATTTACCCCTTTTCTGGCCGGTGGGGATCAGCATACCTCGGATCTTTGGTTGTGGGCTGCACACATTGCATGTTTCCTAGATTTGTAAATTACTTCTATTAAAAAATTGTGAAGTTCTTTCCAGTCTGACAACAGTGCTCTCTGCTGACACCTCTGCCCATGTCAGGAACTGTCTAGATTAGAAGCAAATCCTCATAGAAAACCTTTCCTGCTCTGGACAGTTCCTGACATGAACAGAGGTGTCAGCAGAGAGCTCTGTGGTCAGACTGGAAAGAACTTCACAAATTTCTCTGTAGTATAAAGTAGCTAATAAGTACTAGAAGGGTTGAGCTTTTAAATTGAAGTAATTAACACATCTGTTTAATTTCTGGAGCCAGTTGATTTGAAAACTTTTCATTTCCACCGGAGTTCCCCTTTAACCATATGGACGGCCAGGTCTGCATTTGGTGTAAATAGCATGAAGCTGTGTTGCTTGAGAAGTGTGTGTCGCTTGTTTTAAAATGGGATATGATCAATGTATTGAAAGGGGTAATTTTTTTTTTTAAATCAACTGGTACCAGAAAGTTAAACAGATTAGGCACAGAAAGGGTGAGTATGCACTCACCGCTCAATACAGGTCATAACGTTTCGGGGTCCGCGTCACGGAAAGCAGCTGGATCTCAACGTGGACGTATCAGGGTAGCGCTCAGAAGCAACGCCGGCAGTTTCGCACATGAGTGCGTGCTTTTTCCGGCCTCAGATTTGTAAATTACTTCTATTAAAAAATCTTTATCCTTCCAGTACTTTCAAGAAATTCAAAAAGCAAAGAATTTCATCTGTAGCATACAGCTACGCTGGCTGTTTCACATGTGTAAGCGTGCTTCTTCTGGCCTTCCTTTGAGGCCGGAAGAAGCCCGCTTACACGTGTGAAACAGCCGGCGTAGCCTCCGAGCGCCCACCTGCCTGCACCGATGCTGTGATCCAGCCTTTCCGTGGATCGGACTCCCATGCTGAACAGTCTCCGTTGAGCGGTGAGTGCACGCATGTACCGTTGTTGCTACATTTGTTGATACTTCACACTTTTCGTATGTTCAGCCCGCAGGAGACTAATTTATAGGCCTCGGATGTCATGCAGTATCCCTGTTTTTCAGGTGCCGTGACGTTATAGTGTCCCCTCTCCTTTCCTGGTCTTTTTGCATAATTTACAAATCTGTTTAACTCGCTGGCACCAGTTCATTTACAAAAACAAAAATTCTCCACCGGAGTACCCCTTTAAGTAAATAAACGGACCATACAAATAAATGTGAAAACTGTTTCAGGTAAAACCCCCTCCATCTGGAAAAAAAATAAAAAGTTTAGTTTACCAAATCAACAATCCTTCTTTACCATAAGAACTGTAAATTAATGAAACAGTCTGCCTCAGGACCTGGTCACAGCAGAAACATTCAAGGGCTTCAAAACAGGGTAAGATACTGTCACTTCTGGGCAGGGAAGGAGTGCACACTATTCTCGCCCACTCCCCTTATACCTGCCTACTTACGTACCCGCCCATGGTGTTGGTCCCTCCCTATATAAGTGATGGCCGTAGCCATAAAAGTACAAAAACACTAATACCAGAGAAGAGTCAGAGAGTGGAGCCAAGGGTCAAAAAGCCAGATATAACAGATACAGTATAAAGCTAGCTAGGAGTAAACAGAGCTCTTTAGCAGGCAAGGATTGAGAGGAAACCCCTTAAGGACCAAGGGCGTAAGGGTCGGCCCTGACATCCTGGTACTTAAGAACCAAGGGCGTACCTGTATGTCTGTGGTAATGCCGATCCCCGCCACTTGCTAGGTGGGGATCAGACAGGGATGCCTGCTGAAATCATTCAGTAGGCAACCTGTGCAAACCCTTGTGGGGTTCTGATCGGCAATATGCGGTGATTCAGGGCTGATCAGATCGGTCGTGACCCGATTGCTGGAAACTTGGGATGGTCGTAGCTGTCAGAGACAGCTCTGACCATCCTGAAGAATAGGAGTGAGGTGGCAGGGGTGCAACCACCTCCTATCACCTGCCATTGGTCGGTCAGGACTGACCGACCATTGGCAGCTGGGGAGGGGGGGCTTTAAAGTTGAAATCCCGGCTCTGCCCACCCCTGGATGTCCGGGCAGAGCAGGAGAAAGATGGCGTCAGGTGTCAGAGTACCTGACTGCGGCGAGGGACCAGCGAGGTTCGGCGGGGGACGGGTGATCGCGACGGGTCTGGTTGCAGGAAGGAGGCAGCGGTGGAGGCAGCAGTGAAGATCAGTGGTAAGTGATCTTCACTGCTGCCTTCTAAGAGTTGCTAAACTACAAGTCCCAGCATGCCCAGACAACTATAGGCTGTCTGGGGATACTGGGAGTTGTAGTTTTGAAACATCTTGAGGGCCACAGTTTGGAGACCACTGTGCAGTGGTGTCCGAACTTTAGTCCTTCCAGATGTTGCAAAACTACAACTCACAGCATGCCCAGACAGTCCAGGCATTCTGGGAGTTGCAGTTCTGTAACATCTGGCCCTTCAGATGTTGCAGAACTACAACTCCCAGCATGCCTGGATAGTCTGGGCATGCTTGGAGTTGAAGCTTTGCAACATCTGGAGGGCTACAGTTTGGACACTACTACACAGCAGTTTCCAAACTGTTCTCCTCCAATTGTTGCTTAAATACAACTCCCAGCATGTCCTTTGACTGTCTTGGCATGCTGGGAGTTGTAGTTTTGCAAAAAAAACTGGAGGCATACTGGTTGGGAAACACTGAGCGAAGTAAGAAACTCAGTGTTTTGCAACCAGTGTGCCTCCAGCTGTTGCTTAACTACAACCCCCAGCATGCACGGACAGTCAAAGGGTATGCTGGGAGTGTTAGTAGTATGCCCCCAGCTGTTGCATAACTACATGCTGAGAGTTGTAGTTTTTGCAACAGCTGAAGGCACACTGGTTGCAAAACACTAAGAGCTTGTTACCTAACTCAGTGTTTCGCAACCAGTGTGCCTCAAGCTGTTGCAAACTACAACTCCCAGCATGCATTAATAGACCATACATACTGGGAGTTGTAGTTTTGCAACAGCTGGAGGCACACTGGTTGTGAAACACTGAGTTTGGTAACAAGCTCTTAGTGTTTTGCAACCAGTGTGCCTCCAGCTGTTGCATAACTACACCCCCCAGTGTGCACGGACAGCCAAAGGACATGCTGGGAGTTATAGTTTTGCAACAGCTGGAGGTTTCCCCCCCCCATGTGAATTTACAGGGTACAATCACACGGGCGGGGGTTTACAGAAATGAAGCAAATTTTCCGCTACATCTCGAACTCCCAGCGGGAAACACGATATACACCCCCACTGTGTAAATGTACCCTAAAAACACTACACTACATATAAACACACCACTACACAGTTACACCCCCCCTCAATAAAAATAGAAAATGTCTCGTACGTCACCATTTCCAAAACAGAGCCTCCAGCTGTGCAACAACTGGGGGCACCCTGTTTAGGAAACACTGCCGTAGGGTAATTTTGGTATCGGAGGCAAGTCTAATTTTTGTATCTGGGGCCGTCCCTATGCAAATCCCTAATTTAGGCCTCAAATGCCTATGGTACTCTCACTTCGGAGCCCTGTCGTATATCAAGGCAACAGTTTAGGGCCACATATGGGGTATTTCTGTACTCAGGAGATATTGCCAAACAAATTTTGGGATGCTTTTTCTCCTTTTACCCCTTATGAAAAGGTATAGTTGGGGTCTACTCCAGCATGTTATTGTAAAAAGATTAAATTTTTTACACTAACATGCTGGTGTTGCCCCATACTTTTCATTTTCACAAGATGTAAAAGGAAAAAAAAGTTGTAACGCAATTTCTCCTGATTACGGAAATACCCCATATGTGGACATAAAATACTCTGCGGGCGTACAACAAGGCTCAGGAGTGAGAGCGTCATGTACATTTGAGGTGATTTGCAGAGGGGTGGATGATCTTTAAAGCGGTTCTGACAAACGCAAAGAAAAAAACACCCACATGTGACCCCATTTTGGAAACGAAACCCCTCACGGAACGTAGCAAGGGGTATAGTGAGCCTTAACACCCCACAAGTGTATGTGAAAATTAAAAATTTGTATGTTTTCACTAAACTGCTGATGTTATCCGAAATTTTTCATTTTAACAAAAGGTAATAGGAAAAAAGCCCCCCAAATTTTTAACACCATTTCTTCTGAGTATATAAATATCCCATATCTGGATGTAAAGTGCTCTGCGGGCGAACTACAATGCTCAGAAGCCATTGGGCTTTTGGAGAGAGAATGTGTCTGAAATTGAAGGCCATGTGCGTTTACCTCTTCATGGTGCCAGAACAGTGGACCTCCCCAACATGTGACCCCATTTTGGAAACTACACCCCTCAAGAAATGTAAAAAGGGGTACAGTGAGCATTTACACCACACAGGTGTCTGACAGATTTTTTGAACAGTTGTCCGTAAAAATGAAAAATATAATTTTTCATTTGCACAGCCCACTGTTCCAAAGATCTGTCAAAAGCCATTGGAGTATAAATGCTCACTGCACCCCTTATTACATTCTGTGAGGAGTGTAGTTTCCGAAATAGGGTCACATGTGGGGGAGGTCGATTGTTCTGGTAGCACGGGGGCTTCCATTCCAAACAAATTCTCTCTCCAAAAGCCCAATGGCGCACCTTCTCTTCTGAGCATTGTAGTTCAACCGCAGAGCACTTTACATCCAGCACTTTAGTGGAAAAAAAAAAATTTCATTTTCACATCCAACTTTAGCGGAAATTTGTCACACACCTATGGGGTGTAATGGCTTACTGTACCCCTTGTTACGTTCCTTGAGGGGTGTTGTTTCCTAAATAGTGTGCTGTGGGGCTTTTGCTGCTGTTCTGGCACCATAGGGGATTCCTAAATACGACATGCCCCCCAAAAACCATTTCAGCTAAATTTGCTTTCCAAAAGCCAAATGTGGCTCCTTCTCTTCTGAGCATTGTAGTGCACACGCAGAGCACTTTACATCCACACATGGGGTATTTCCATACTCAGAATAAATGGGATTACAACTTTTGGGGGGCATTTTCTCCTATTACCTCTTGTAAAAATGGTTAATTTGGTGAAAGAACTGCATTTTTGTGAAACAATTTTTTTTCATTTACACATCTGACCTTACCAAAAAGTTGTCAAACACCTGTGGGGTGTTAAGGCTCACTGTACCCCTTGTTACATGCCATGAGGGGTGTAGTTTTCAAAATAGTATGCCATGTGTTTTTTTTTTTTTTTTTGCTGTTCTGGCACCATAGGGGCTTCCTAAATGTGACATGCCCCCCAAAAACCATTTCAGCAAAATTTACTTTCGAAAATCCCATTCGCTTCTGAGCTCTCTAGTGCACTCACAGAGCAATCTACGTTCACATATGAGGTATTTCCTTTCTCGAGAGAAAAAAAAGGTATTTCCTTTCTCGAGAGAAATTGGGTTACACATTTTGGGGGCTTTTTCTCCTTTTACCCATTCAAAATTTGGGTCTACAAGAACATGTTAGTGTAAAAAATGGAGATATAGAATTTTCTCTTTCAATTTGCTGCTATTTCTGTGAGAACCCTAAAGGGTTAAAAAAAATTCTGAATGTCATTTTGAATAGTACACCCCACTGGTGTCGACCAAAAAAATGAAAAAATTTAATTTTTCATTTACACAGCCCACTGTCCAAAAGATCTACCAAATGCCAGTGGGGTGTAAATGCTCTACCAAAATGGGCTCACGTGTGGGGGGTCCACTGTTCTTGCACCACGGGGGCTTTGTAAACACACATGGCCCTCGACTTCTATTCCAATCAAATTCTCTCACCAAAAGCCCAATGATGCTCCTTCTCTTCTGAGCATTGTAGTTCGCTTGCAGAGCACTTTATATCCACATATGAGGTATTTCCATACTCAGAAGAGATGGGGTTACAAATTTGGGGCTTTTTCTCCTATTACCTCTTGTAATAACCTGTGGGGTGTTAAGGCTCACTTTACCCCTTGTTACATTCCTTGAGGGGTGTAGTTTCCAAAATAGAGTGCCATTTTTTTTTTTTTTTTTTTTTTTACTCTTGTGGTATCACGGGGGCTTCCTAAATGCAACATGCCCCCCAAAAGCCATTTCAGCAAAATTCGCTCTCCAGAAGCCCAATGTTGCCCCTTCCCTCCTGAGCCCTCTAGTGCACCCAAAGAGCACTTTACATCCACATACAAGGTATTTCCTTACTCGAGAGAAATGGGGTTACAAATTTTTGGGGGCATTTTCTCCTATTACCCCTTGTGAAAATGAAAAGTTTGGGGCAACACCAGCCTTTTAAGTGTTAAAAATCACTTTTTTAATTTTCACGTCCCAATTTAGCCAAAGTTCGTCAATCACATGTGAGTTATAAAGACTCAATTTACTCCTTGTTACATTCCTTGAGGGATGTAGTTTCCAAAATAGTGTGCCTCGTGTTTTTTTTTACTATTCTGGCATCATAAGGGCTTTCTAAATGCGACATGCCCCCCAAAAACCATTGAAGCAAAATTTGCTCTCCAAAATGCCATTGTTGCTCCTTCCCTTCTGAGCACTCTAGTGCCCCCACAGAGCACTTTACATCCACATATGAGGTATTTCCTTACTTGAGAAAAATTGAATTAAAAGTTTTGGGGGGCCTTTTTACCATGAAAAAAGATGGGGCTACAATACCATATTAGTGTAAAAAATTTAGATTGTTCTCTTCCATTTTGCTGCTATTCCTGTGAAACACCTAAAGGGTTAACAAATGTTTTGAATGTCATTTTGAATACTTTGAGGGGTGCAGTTTTCATTTCATAAGGGATTTCCGACATAAGACCCTCAAATTCATTTCAAAACGTAACTGGTCCCTGAAAAATTCTGATTTAGAAATTTTTGTGAGCCGGTGAATATTTTTGCCTGGACTTTCACAGTATCTAGGCCCTTGACAGATTAACAGGTACAAAATAGTATACTACTTAGATGTACGTATGTGGTATGCACTTATGAGAGCAGAAAAATGTGCTACAGTACGCTTAAAAAAACCTGTATTTTTGCACATCACCAGCAGTACACAGTCGCTGTGTACTAAACCCAAAATTGTGCTCTGTCAAAGACTATTAGGAATGGACTGCTGGGTATTATACCGTCTACAGACTAGTATAACCAGCAGATGATTTGTTGTGGAACAAAGGACACAGAATTGCACTGAAAAATTATTCCTGCCTCCTCTGCTAAGGTTTATGAACTTAAGGCAGCTTGTTGAAATGTTTGAGGCAACATACAGCTTTCTGCCCCTCTCTGTATCACAATGCTGTAGAAAGTTAATGGGAGGTTAATGGCTGCAATAAAAATCCTTATCAGTGAAAAAAAGCAATGCTCTCTGAGTCTCTGTCCACCAGAATGCTGATGTGACTAGGAGATGAAACGCTGCTGGTAAAAGATTTTCTGTGTAACACACACACACAGACTGTCCATCCCATCTCTCAGCAGTGTAATGAATGAAGTGACTGGCTGCAATATGGCTGCCGATTATGTAGGGCTGTGACATCACAGAGGTTACTGGCTGCTGAAAGGGTCATCCCACCTACCCGCCTTCCCAGAGTTCCTTGCCCCATGTCCTCACATGTGGATCCGCCATGCCCTGAGCCTGGACCACACTAAATGGAGTTTAATGAAGTGATTCGCGCGATAGAAACAAACTCGGATTTGTCAGCTTTGATTCGCTAATCTCTAGTAACAATGTTACTATGTATCTATGCAAGTGCACCATTGGGTCCAACAGGCCCTGACCTCAATGCCATCTTTAAACAGGACAATATTTAGTGTCATCGGATTTGTATCACTAGGGAATGATTGGTGAAATGAGACAAATTCTTTATGCTGTCTTAGTTCCCAAACTCACTGGACTGTTACCCCATTGAGCAGGTTTCGGGTATGGTGTAATGGGAATCGGGATCTGCTCCCACTTCTCTAAAAAGTTGCACTGACTGATGGAGCTGCTTTATAAATAGAAAAGGAATCTATCAATATTTATCAATGTTAATCGCAGTTGTGGACCAATACACTGTAGGGAACCCTCAACCAGTAAACTTTCCCAAACACAACATTTTGTTGATCTTTAATTATACAAATATTTCACTTACTGCTCCAAAATGATGGGGGACATCCGTGTATATGACAAGTTCATGATTCATTGTAGATTTCCAGTAAATGCTGGTGAGACTATGAAAGCAACATGTGAACAGGTGAGTTTGGTTAATATAACATACACTATAATTCACAAAAAAAAAGTAAAGGATCTTTTATCCCCTTTCCATAGCAAACCTTTTGGGCTTAATGCCCAAGTGTTGTAACTTTCTTTTTTTTTCTGTCATGAGGGCTTGTTTTTTTGCGGAGCAAGTTGTAATTTATAATGCCATATTTGTAGGGCTCCTATATTTTATTGGTTAATTTTTTAATATTTTTTTATGTGAAATGCAAAAAAATTTGAGTTTTTTTGTTGCATTTTAAACTTACACCATTCACTGTATGGTAAAAATAACATAACCGCTTTATTCTAAATGCATTGTTAGAATTAAATTTTATTTTGTTCAATCATAAGTAGGATTTTCTATTACTTGAAATTTAGAGGGATAAATATATTCACTTAACATGCCCTTGCATCCTGGTAAGGAATAAGGGTGTACTTGTATGCCCTGGTCCCGTTACCAGGCTTTGAAGCGTGCTCACGAGCTGGGCACCTCTGATTGGGCCAATGCTGGGGTGAACCCTTTAGACACCGCGATCAAAGTTGATCGTGATGTCTAAACCGAAAGTAAAAGTGTCACGGCAGCTCAGGGGAGCTGATCGGGACCATCGGGGGAAAACTGCGATGTCCGGATCAGCTGAGAGGACGATGGGAGGGTGCTCACCTGCCTCCTCGCCATCCAATCGGTGATCTGCTGCTCCAAGGCTGCATAGCAGGCTGGAGCAGCAGAGCACCGATAACACTGATCAATGCTATGCTATGGCATAGCATTAATCAGGGTATGCAATCAAAAGATTGCACCTTATAGCCCCGTATTGGGGCTAAAATAGTGTTAAATAAAAAAAGTTATATTAAATTGAATTAACCCCTTCCTAATAAAAGTTTGAATCCCCCCCTTTCCCATTTAACCGGTTGCAGTCTAAGGACGAGCCGGCTCGTCCTGAGATGGCAACTGTTGTATGCTGTGGGCTCCCGACTCGAGCCCGCATCATGCCGGCCGACCCCCAGCTGATTCTTGTAGCTGGGGGCCAGCGTTAATAGCCGACATGCGGCGATTGCCGCGGGCGGCTATTAACTCTTTAGACCACCTAAAGGGACATTTAAATGCTCCCTGGTGGTCCAGTGGGGTGGATCGCCCCCCCCCCCCCCCCACAGCACTACTGAGGTAGCCAGAGGGCTTACCTCTTGTCCTATGCCAGCTGCTGTGCTGAGAACGATAAAGCCTGGCAGGGCCAGGCTTTATCAATCGAGCGCAGAGCACACAAATCAATGTGGTTCTATGAAACCACATTGATCTGTATGAGGAATCTAATGATTCTTCCTAAAAGTCCACTAAGGGGACTAAAAGTAAAAAAAAAAAAAAAAAGTTGAATAGAAAGTTTAAAAAAAAAACACCCATTAACCCCTTCCTTATTAAAAGTTTTCACCCCAATCTTTTCCCAAATTCCGTAAAAAAATGTAACCATAATAAAAATAAACATACGTGGTATCACTGCGTGCATAAATGTCCTAACTATAAAAAATAATTAATTAAACTGCACGGTCAATGGCGTACACGCAAAAGAAATCCAAAGTCCCAAATAGCGTTTTTTTGGTCACTTTATATAATGAAAAAATGAATAAAAAGCGATTAAAAAGTTCAATCAATACAAAAATGGTACTGCTAAAAACATCAGATCATGTCGTAAAAAATGAGCCCTCATACCGCCCCATACACATAAAAATTAAAAAGTTATAGGGGTCAGAAGATGACAATTTTAAATGTATAAATTTTCCTGCATGTAGCTATGATTTTTTTTAGAAGTGCGACAAAATCAAACCTACATAAGTACGGTATCATTTTAATCTAATGGACCTACAGAATAAAGAGAAGGTGTCATTTTTACCAAAAAATTTACTGCGTAGAAACGGAAGCCCCCAAAGTTACAAAATTGTGTTTTCTCTTCAATTTTGTCGCACAATAATTTTTTTTTGTTTCACCATAGATTTTTGGGTAAAATGGCTGACGTAATTACAAATTAGAATTGGTGGCGCAAAAAATAAGCCATCATATGGATTTTTTAGGTGCAAAATTGAAAGAATTATGATTGTTAAAAAGGCAAGGAGGAAAAAGTGCAAAAACGGAAAAAAAAGGGTTAAAAAAAAAATAAAGAAATAAAAATACAAATAATCATATGTGGTGCCTTAAACCCTTAAGGACCAGACCAATTTTGGCCTTAAGGACCAGACCAATTTTATTCTTGCATTTTCGTTTTTTCCTCCTCGCCTTCTAAAAATCATAACTCATATTTCCATCCACAGACCCATATGAGGGCTTGTTTTTTGCGTCACCAATTGTACTTTGTAATTATATCACTTATTTTACCATAAAATGTACGGCGCAACCAAACAAATATTATTTATGTGGGAAAATTGAAAAGAAAACTGCAATTTAGCAAATTTTGGAAGTTTTGTTTTCACGCTTTATACTTTCCGGTAAAATTACATGTTTTCTTTATTTTGTGGGTCAATACGATTAAAATGATACCCATGTTATATGTTTTTCTATAATTGTACCGCTTAAAAAAATCTCAAATAATTTTAACAAAATTATGCCCTATTTTGACCACCTATAACTTTCTAATTTTTCCATATATAGGGCGATGAGGGATAATTTTTTGTGCCATGTTCTGTAGTTTTTATCAGTATGACTTTTGCTTAGGTTTTACTTTTTCTAAATTTTTATTAATTTTTTTTGCAATAAAATGTGACAAAAAAGCATCACAAATTTTTTTATGTTTGCACCGTTCACCATATGGGATAATTAACAATATATTTTACTAGTTCAGTTCAGTGGGGAAAAATGGACGTTTTACTTTTTTATTGGGGGGGGGGGGGATTTTCCAATTTTTTTAACTTTTTTATTTTACATTCTTTTACTTTTTTTTCTTTGCTATGAATAGTCCCCTATGGGGACATAAAAAGTCTAATCATTTGATTGCTAATACTGTTCAGTAGTGTTGAGCGGCATAGGCCATATTCGAATTAGCGAATATTCGCGAATATATGGACGAATATTCGTCATATATTCCGCAAATATTCGCATTTTATTTTCGCATATGCAAAAATTCGCATATGCGAAAATTATCATACACAAAAATCAGTACAAACAAAAAATAGCATATGCGAACATTAGCATATGCAAATATTCGCATATGCGAAATTTCGCACACCAGTTTCACACAATAGTATTAGAGCCTTCTTTACACCACACAAGCTGGAAGCAGAGAGGGATGATCACTGTTATGTGTACTGTAAAAAAAACAAAAAAAAAACAAAACAAAAAAAAAACGAATATTCGTAATTATGAATATATAGTGCTATATTCGCGAATATGCGATATTCGCGAATAAAATTCGTATTGCGAATATTCGCGAGCAACACTACTGTTCAGTGCTATGTATAGGACATTGCACTGATCAGTATTATCGGTGATCTTCTGCTCTGGTCTGCTCAATCTCAGATCAGAGCAGAAGACCCCGGGAGACAGCCGGAGCCAGGTGAGGGGACCTCCGTCTGCCATGCTGGATGATCAAATCCCCGCGGCAGCGCTCTGGGCGATCCAATCATCCATTGAAAGTCCCGCACTGCCGCAGATGCCATGATCTGTATTGATCACGGCATCTGAGGGGTTAATGCAGTCACGCGGATGTCCGCCATTGCCAGCAGGTCCCTGGCTGCGATCATGTCGGCGCATAAATGTATGTCATGGTGCGTTAAGTACCACGTCACCATGATGTACCTTTACGTCCATTGTCGTTAAGGGGTTAATGTCCTAGCAAAACTATTCGACCGATGGCGTACACATAAAAAAAAACAAAGTCCAAAATTGCGCATTTTTGGTCACTTCATATACCATAAAAAATTTTTATAAAAAGCGATCAAAAAGTCCCAACAAAACAAAAATGGTACCAATAAAAACTACAGATCACAGTGCAAAAATGAGCCCTCATACAGCCCTGTTTAAAGAAAAATAAAAAAAAGTTATAGAGGTCAGAAGATGACAATTTTAAACATACTACTTTGGTGCATGTAGTTATTTTTTTTTAAGTAGTAAAATAAAATAAAACCTACAAAAATTGGGTATTTTTGTAACTGTATGGACCTACAGAATAAATATAAGTTGTCATATTTACCTAAAAGTGCACTGCATAGAAACAGAAGCCCTCAAAAGTTACAAAATTGCTTTTTTTTAAAAAAATTCCACCCCATAAATAAGTTATTTTTATTTTGCCGCAGATTTTGTTATAAAATAAGTGATGTAATTACAAAGTACAATTGGCCTGGCCTGGAAAGTGAAAAAACTAAAATTGACCTGGTCCTTAAGGTCAAAATGGGCTTATTAAATCAATGTTAAAATTGTATTATTAAATAATATTTGCGATGAACATTTTTAAAGCTTCAAAATTGTCTAAAGCTTTTATACAAAAAAGTGAAATGTAGCTTGTACAAAACTTCCAGCAATGATATATGACTTATTACTCTGTGAAAATACCAAATTAGCATAACTAAAACTAACGTTTCTGAAGCTGGCCAAGAAAAACATTAGCATCAAGATTTTTTTTTTCTTTTAAGTAACTTGTGTTTTAAATATGCTGTGTAATCACCTCATAATACCACAGACATACAGGATATGGAATCATTACTTTATATGTAGTGAAATTAAATGCTCGAACCTCTGCCCCCAAACCAATCTGTATATTCCCCTTCTACTTCTGAAATTACAAGAGAAAATGAAAATGAAAGATTGATCCGCCAGCCTATTATTGACAGAACATAACCACAAGTTCTTATTTGTTACTAAAGAAAAAAACCCTCAATTGGGCATACATTTTATTGCCAGTCCAATAGAAAAGAATAACTAGAAGTGGAGAAATAAATCCAAGATAGACAATTATTTATGGGTATTTGGGCCACATTGAAATGTGATACTTTGTAATGTGGCTGAAGATTCCCAATTAATATGTTTTTTTGTTTAATTAAATTTTTTTTTCTATATTTTTCAGAAAATCCTAGAGATAGCAGTGTGCTTGAATAGGCACTGTTATTTCAACAAACTTTGCACAGATCAATAGTACAAGCAAATTTAAAAAAAAAAAACATTGTAAAGGTGGGTTCACACCACGTTTTTGCAATATAGTTTTTTATCAGTTTTTTTTTAATAAAAAACGGATTCCTCAAAACCTGACTAAACTGTTTCAAAACGTATGTACAAGGTTTTATCTGTATACGGTTAAAAACCGTATACGGTTTGAAAAATGATGTCCGGTTGCATCCGTTTTTAAGAAAAAAACGTATACGTTTTGATTTTTTTCACTCCATTATGAATAAAGTTTCACTTGTTTGATTTTTTTTTTTAAACCATATCCAAAAACTGAATAGAAAAATTGTGGTGTGAACCCACCCTAATATATCTTATTGGACATAATTGTTTCTTTCTCCTTATCAGGCTCCTTCCCTCTACCCCCCCCAACTAGACTGGCTCCCACTCTGGAAATCAGCTGTCTTGTCCTGCGTCTGCCCATTGTTTGTCCAGCAGCTCACTCAGGGATCAAATTACAAGCAATACAAGTCTATGGAGGGAATGGAGGGAAATGTGAGGTGGGGACCTGCGAACACATGGGGAAGGGGAGGTATTTATCAAGAGTGGTTTAGGTCTTTTTACCCAATTAACTCATGTGGTGGAAACTGTGTCTCAGCACCAAATTTCTTACATTGTGCAAGGCATGTGATAAATCTGGTGCTGATTACATTTCTTACTTCAGTACACCACTTTGTATGGTGACCCTCTTTGACCTTTAATCCCATACAACAAAATGTGCGACTTTTTAATAATGCTGTTTGTAGTCAGTTTTGTAAGCCAAGTCAGGGCTGTTATAGATTTGTTCCTACATTAGTGCAGTTGCGACAAAAAATGTGACAAACTGAAAAGTCGCACATGATACATTCCTGACCACTACATGATATCAACTGATGTATGTTCCTTTTGAAAAACCTTCTATAGCAAAAGTTGCAATGAAAAGTCTCGAAACAGCATCTGAGACAAACTGCAAGACAAATGTACACCCCAAAACTAGGGCAAAACAGATGATAAATTCCCCTCACAGTGCAGAGAGACAGTAAAAGCGCACAATTCTGAAAGAGATATTACCACGAGGCTTTATACACAATTTAAACTGCTCACTGCTACTTTATCACACCTTCCCTGCTGCTGCTCTTTAGGCTTTGGATAGAGATACATAAGTGCAGATTCTCCTCTGCTAAGTGTGTGTGCAGTATATAGCAGACACAACAGATGATAGAATCCACCCAACAGCTCTTTGAGAACTGAAAATTATAGAGTAAGCCTGCAGGGCAGAAATCTGATAAAAAATGCCATATACACATTATATAATGTCCAAAAATAATGCTGCTCCATGTACACACACACACACACACACACAGACAGCTTATCCCGAAAAGTCACCTGAAATGACAGGCTAATTTTTAGTGTTAAACATTACTAGATGCAGCTAAATGACATCAATAAAATTTGAAGATGCTCATTGCTAAATGCCTTTAATGTTGCACTCTTGCTAGATATGTAATAAAAGGAAAATGCTGGCAACTATGTAACTTGTCTGCACACAAGTGTATGTGTTTTGTGGCTGAATGTCCTGGCCCTAGAGCTAGTATAATGGCCTGAACTCACAGCATCATAGATCTCTATGATGCGGTGAGTTCAAGTCTATAAACCCAGAGTCAGGCCAGGATATTCAAATGTAAAACAGATGCAAAAATAAGCCATAATATCCTTGTGTGAAACTGGCCTAAGAGAAATGTAACATGCAGCCAGTTATCTTTTCTTAGGCTTTAGAATCATTACCTCAATGAGATCCATCAAAACCTGTCCAGTGGAAAAGTTGCCCAGTTGCCCATAGCAACCAATCAGTTCGCTTCTTTCATTTTTAACAAGGCCTCTGCCAAATGAAAGAAGCAATCTGATTGGTTGCTATGGGCAACTTTTCCTTTGGACAGATCTTCATAAATCTCCCCCAATGTGACCACAATACATAGACACAATGGTCACATTGCATCAACCCCTCTATATACAATGCCCTTTTAATGTAGAATCAATATTCTCAGCTACTCATTGGGGGATATTTATCAAAGTCGTCTATGTCCCGCATCAATATAGACCAAACTACAGAGGGTTAGTCTGGTCTATTGTGCACCTAATTTATCAAATGACACAAGGCTCTTGATAAATTCTGTGCACAGACTGCATGATCTATGCTTTAGTCTATATTTAAACCTGCTCCAACATGGTCTGACATTTCAGCGTACTTTCAGCCTATGCGACTTGTCGCTGAAAAGTCGCTTTTGATAAATTCAGCACCAATGCATTTTTCAATGCATTTCAGTCTAAAATAGACTTGCATGCATCATGTTCTAAAAATCCTCTAGGGCAAAAGTCGCAGAAAAGTCGCACAGATTTAGACTGCGACTTTCTGTGAGACAAATTTAGACAAGAAAAACCAGTCTAAATCCTTTGATAAATCTCCCCCATTGTCTGTTAACCGCTATCAGTTCTTATAAACAAATCCCCCACTTTACAACCTAACTATTGAAACACAAAGACTAAGGCGAAGTTTCCACTTGGTTTTTTTCTGGCAGTTTTTGGATATCTGTCACTGCAGTTTTTGAGCCAAAATCAGAAGTGTATTCAAGGAATGAGACATATACAGGAAGGACTTATACTTCTCCCTTATGGATCCACTTCTGACTTTGGCTCAAAAACTGCAGTGGCAGTTTTCCAAAAACTGCCAGAAAAAAACAAGTGGAAACTTAGCCTAAACCTGACAATGGACATTAACAGAGGTCATGTATTTCAACTGAAACTGCACATTTGCCCATTAATTCCACTAGTCCTTTCACGCCATTCACATCCAGTAGGGCATACAACCTGCAGGTTAGAATCTGTCAACATGATGACACCTCAGGGAGCTATGCGTTCATGTTCATCCTTTCATATACCGCATTTGGGTTTATAGCATTGAGGGAAAAAGAGTAATATAGTTTTTATATAAAAAAATAAAAAATAAACTTCTGATGTCGGTTTGTTACTGTGTTGGCGGCTAATAGCAACCGGCACCAAACTGTGCATGAAGTATGCTCAGCTCCTGAGTCTTCTCTATACTGCTGGAGCACACAATACCCAATTTTGATGCCAGATCTGATGATTATGCCACTGGAACCAGCTATTTTAATTACAGAAGGGCTCTCTGTCATGTACAGTGCTGCAATCAGTATGGACCACTCCATGGCACATCTAAATTATTGTAATAGTAATACAGATTTAGTCAAGTTCTGTACAGTGTGGCAAAACCTTTGAATTCCAATGTCCACATAGGGAATGACAAAAGGTTAATACCAAGTAAGGCAAAAACAACACCAACTGGAAAAAATAACCACATTTACTTGTGGATAATGACTACTATAAACATTGATGAAAATCTAAATTCACATGACAAAAAAACTCAGGTCTCACAAGATAGTTACAATTAGTAATATAGTTTGTTAGGTTGAAAAACAAAACAAACAAACAAAAAAAAAAAACCCTACTGTGTTAATCCAGAGGAAGGCAAAAACCCCATGAGACGGATGCCTATTGCCCCATGCCACAGGAAAAATTCCTTCCCAACTCCAGTATGGCAGTCAGAATAAATCCCTGAATCAACATTCTATCCCTATAAATCTAGTATCTATAACCTGTTATATTATATTTTTCAAGAAAAACATCAAAGCCCCCCTTGTTTATTGATTCAGACATCACAACATCATGTGGCAGAAAGTTCCATAGTCTGACTACTCTTACAGTAAAGAATCCCTGCCTGTGTTGATGGTGAAACCTTCTTTCCTCTAGACAAAGAGGATGCCCCCTTGTCATGGTTATCGGCCTAGCTATAAAAAGATCACTAGCAATCTCTGTACCGTCCATTCATATATTTGTACATTTTCTCCAAACTAAATAACCCCAGGCTAACCTGTCTTGGTACTGTAATCCTTCCGTACAATTAATAATTTTTGTCACCCTTCTCTGCATCCTCTGCAGTTCAGCCATGTCCTTCCTATAAACAGGCACCCAACACTGGACACAATACCATATGTGGTCTTAATAACGGAAAAGTTGAGGAAAATAGAGGAAAAGTTGACCAGTTGCCCGTAGCATCCAATCAGATTGCTTCTTTTATTTTTAAAGAGGCCTCTGAAAAATGAATGAAGCGATCTGATTGGTTGCTATGGGCAACTGGTCAACTTTTCCTCGGCACAGGTTTTGATAAATCTCCCCCAATGTCTTTGTCACAAGCCTCTATGCCTCTCATGATACACCCATGACTTTGTTAGCCTTGGCAGCAGCTGCCTGGCACTGATCACTATAGTTTAGTTTACTGTCCAAGTTCTTGTCGCTAGAAGTTTTATCTAATGTCTTATTATTTGGCACATAATTGTATATTTTGTTTTAACGGCCCAAGTGCATAACCTTACATTTATCCACATTAAACTTAATTTGCCATGTCTGTGCCCAAGTCTCCAGCTTCCCCAGATCCCTCTGTAATAAAATGTTATCCTCCTCTGTGGTGATCACTTTATACAGTTTAGTGTCATCTGCAAATATTGAAATTCTATTCGCTAAACTGTTACCCAATCATAGGAAATTCCATTGATACCCACCCTCTGCTTACCATCACTGAGCAAGTTGCTAAGCCATTTACTTATATCCTCCCCTAGTCCAAGCTTCCTCATTTTATGTACTCACATTTTGTGTGGCTCAGTATCAAATGCCTTAGAAATGTCCAGATGAACAACATCCCTAGCCTCACTCCAGGCCTATAGTTCCCAGGATCAATTTCTGAATATTGGTACCAACCTTGCTAAGCACCAGTCCTGTGGAACAATCCCTGTCATTATAGAACTTTTAAATATAGGGAATAAGGGACTGTCTAGCACAGTACTTGATTCTTCAAAACCCTGGGATGAATTCCATCTGGGCCTTGTGATTTCTGTGTTTTAATGTTACTAAGGCAGCACTGCACTTCTTGTTGGATTAACCCCTTAAGGACCGGGGTTTTTCCGTTTTTGCATTTTCGTTTTTTGCTCCTTGCCTTTAAAAAATCATAACTCTTTCAATTTTGCACCTAAAAATCCATATGATTGCTTATTTTTTGCGCCACCAATTCTACTTTGTAATGATGTCACGCATTTTGCAAAAAAATCTACGGTGAAACGTTTCTACGTAGTAAATTTTTCGGTAAAAATGACACCTTATCTTTATTCTATAGGTTCATACAATTAAAATGATACCCTACTTATATAGGTTTGATTTTGTCGTACTTCTGGAAAAAAATCGTAACTTCATGCAGGAAAATTTATACGTTTAAAATCATCATCTTCTGACCCCTATAACTTTTTTATTTGTCTGCGTATGGGGCGGTATGAGGGCTCATTTTTTGCGCCGTGATCTGAAGTTTTTAACTGTATCATTGATAGGACTTGTTGATCGCTTTTTATTCATTTTTTCATGATATAAAAAAAGTGACCAAAAATGCCCTATTTTGGACTTTGGATTTTTTTTGCGTGTACGCCATTGACCGTGCGGTTTCATTAACGATATATTTTTATAATTCGGACATTTCCGCATGCGGCGATACCATATATGTTTATTTTTATTTTCACTGTGTTTTTTTTTATGGGAAAAGGGGGGTGATTCAAACTTTTAATAGGGGAGGGGTTAAATGATCTTTATTCACTTTTTTTTTGCAGTGTTATAGCTCCCATAGGGACCTATAACACTGCACACACTGATCTTTTACATTGATCACTGGTTTCTCATAGGAAACCAGTGATCAATGATTCTGCCGCTTGACTGCACATGCCTGGATCTCAGGCACTGAACAGTCATTCGGCGATCGGACAGCGAGGAGGCAGGTAGGGACCCTCCGGCTGTCGTGTAAGCTGTTCGGGATGCCGCGATTTCACCGCGGCTATCCCGAACAGCTCCCTAAGCTAACTGGCATGCTTTCACTTTCGACGCGGCGTTCAACTTTAAAGGGTTAAAAGGGTTAATAGCATGCGGCACCGTGATCAATGCCGCGCGCTATTAGCCACAGGTCCCGGCCGACCCGCCGTGGCCCCGCGTTATAGATCGGGAGTGGACACATGACGTTCCAGTACGTCATGTGTCCTTAAGGGGTTAAACAGGCAAGATTTGCAGGAGAATTATCTCTTTCACTGTTAGGCTGCTTTCACACTACAAAGTTCTTCCGTTTTAAAGAGCTGTTATAATGTTCTGTTATGAAAACCCTTAAAAATGGCTGTTAAACGGCCGTTACAAATCTCATATGGCCGTCACAAAATCCCATTAAAGTCTATGGGATTTTTACATTTTTCGTTTTAACCAATCATAGCCCGTTATTAATAACGAACCTTATTTGGGACAGGAGAAAAAACGGTACATGCATTATTTTTCTCCCGTTACAAAATAACATCCATTATTAATAACGGGCTATGACAGGTTAAAACAGATAATGTAAAAATCCCATAGACTTGAATAGGATTTTGTAACGGCCGTATGGGATTTTGTAGTGGCTGTTTAATGGCAGTTTTTAGGGGTTTTCATAATGGAACATTATAACGGCTCTTTAAAACAGAAGACCTTTATAGTGTGAAAGCAGCCTTATCAGTTATTGGATTTTCCTGTGTATACAGTAGAGAAAAAGGAATTTAGTAGATTGGCTTTTTTCTCATCCTTCTTCACCACTACACCCAGATTATTTCTTAAGGGGCCAACATTTTCAGTTTTAAATTTATTGTAATTTATGTAGGTGAAGAATATTTCGGGTTCTTTTTACGTTCTATGGCAATCATTCTCTGTTGTAATTTTTGGTTGTTTTAATTTTTGTTACAGAATTTATTCCTTTCCTTATAGTTTAACGTTTCCCTACTACCTTCTTGTTTTAGTAGTCTGAATGCTTTCCTCTTCTTATTTATCACATCCATAACTGTTTTTGGTTAGCCAAATTGGTTTTCTCTTATTTCTAGCATGTTTATTCCTGTAGGGTATATGTCCTTCACAAGATGTATTTAGGATGCTCCTTAAAGTGTCCCATTTAGCTTGTGCACTTTTATTACTGAGGACACTGTCCCGATCTATTTAACTAAGGTCCTCTCTTAGTTGGTGAAACTTGGCCTTCCTGAAGTTTAATGGTTTTGTAACCCCACTAGTAGACTAATCCTCTTACAGGATAAATGAAATCTTATGATGTTGTGGTCACTATTACCAAGACGATCCCCTACCTCTACTTCGGATACTATGTCTGGCCTATTGGTGAGTATACGGCACAGAAGTGACCCTCCTCTTGTTGGGTCCCGCACTAGTTGGGAAAGATAATTATCCTTTAATATTGCCAAAAAACTGTTAACCTTGCTGGACCTATTTGTTTCATTAGGTTTTCTGCTGCTTCTATTATACTAGGTGACTTATAACAAAACTCTATCAGTAATTTGTTATTCTTAACCCCTCATCTTACTTTCACCCACTGAGACACCACATGGTCATGGAAGTAAAAAAAAGCAACAAATTAAAACTGATGACATTCACTCTTTATGTTGAGATTCAAAAATGCTCTGATGCTAGAGTGAAAAATACCTTACATCACTGAGCAATATATGAATGGAAAACTATGATATGGTCCAGTAGTCTCTAAATCAATGAGAGAAAGAAGACGGATATTAGTTCTGGTTGAGTTAATTTATAGGATAATTTATCATGCCCTCGTCTGGCATATAGTGCCAAAAAGTTACATACCTTTTGTACAAGTATAATGCACCCTGCGACTTTGTGGATTTGCGGGGCACAGGCGTGGTCACCATCTGCATGTCAAATTTAGACATACTGTAGGATTTACATTTTCTGACATTGATTTCATTGCTGGCAGACTCCATAAATATGAACATTTATAAAATATGCTTGTTGTAAACACAGAGTGCAAGCACAATATTCCTTATTATAACTTATGTTATAAATACATATAAGTTTATTAAAAGGACAAACAATATTTAGCATTAGTAGGTATATGTAAACGTTTGTAAACATTTTATTTTAAAAAGGTTTATTTTTGCACGATTATATATTGCGAACATAGTCTGCAGTGCTGTACAGTGATTGTCATCACTCATATCAATCTGTCCCCAATGGGGCTCACAATCTAATGTAAGTATCTAATGTCAGAGACAGACATTTTACCTATCAGTATGTTTTAGGTTTAAAATGGTGTACCAGGAGAACATAAAAAACTCCATGCAGATGTTACCCTTGGTCACATTCGAATCCAGGACCACAGAGCAGCAAGGCAAATACTAGTCACTGACCCAACGTTCTACCCATAAATATAAGATTGTTGTTTTTACTAGTTATTATAGAAACATAGAATGTGTCGGCAGATAAGAACCATTTGGCCCATCTAGTCTGCCCAATAATCTGAATACTATGAATAGTCCCTGGCCCTATCTTATATGAAGGATAGCCTTATGCTTATCCCATGCATGTTTAAACTCCTTCACTGTATTTGCAGCGACCACTTCTGCAGGAAGGCTATTCCATGCATCCACTACTCTCTCAGTAAAGTAATACTTCCTGATATTTTGTTTAAACCTTTGCCCCTCTAATTTAAAACTATGTCCTCTTTTGGTAGTTTTTCTTCTTTTAAATATGCTCTCCTCCCTTACCATGTTGATTCCCTTTATGTATTTAAAAGTCTCTATCATATCCCCTCTGTCTCTTCTTTCTTCCAAGCTATACATGTTAAAGGTGTTATCCAGGAAAAAACTTTTTATATATATATATATATATATATATATATATATATATATATATATATATATATATATATATATATCAACTGGCTCCTGAAAGTTAAACAGATTTGTAAATTACTTCTATTAAAAAATCTTAATCCTTTCAGTACTTATGAGCTTCTGAAGTTAAGGTTGTTCTTTTCTGTCTAAGTGCTCTCTGATGACACGTGTCTCGGGAACCGCCCAGTTTAGAAGCAAATCCCCATAGCAAACCTCTTCTAAACTGGGTGTTTCCTGAGACACGTGTCATCAGAGAGCACTTAGACAGAAAATAACAACCTTAACTTCAGAAGCTCATAAGTACTGAAAGGATTAAGATTTTTTAATAGAAGTAATTTACAAGTCTGTTTAACTTTCTGGAGCCAGTTAATAGATCAAAAAAAGTTTTTCCCTGGAATACCCCTTTAAGGTCCTTTAACCTTTCCTTTTATTGATATTTATCAACTCACAAACCATTTTAATTTAGGGTCATTCTTTAGGATCTCTGTTTCAGAGTAATAAATACACATTAACATTATAACTACTAAATATTCAGATTTGTATAGAACATTACATCTGCCATGGAAGCCTTAAAAAGAGTACCTGTCATTTACCATGTCCTAGCATCAAAAGTTTAAAGTTTCAAAAGGGAGTGAAAAGACCTACACCAATCAGGAGAACAAGTCAGGAGAAGTCTGCGCTGCCGTGCACTCTTCTCCCTGCCTCTGTGTCACGTAATAGAGACACGCTTATAAACTTACATTGCGAGTTTGTCTCAATCATGTGACACGGAGCAGGGAGAGAACAAGCTAAGTGTGAACTTCTCCCAACTCGTTCTCTTGATCGGTGGAGGCCTCGACACTCAGACCCCGCCAATCTAAACTTATAACATGTCACTAGGACATGTCAAAAGATTTTCAAAATGACAATGAGCATTTAAATAAAAGTTTTTCAATAAAAAAGGTGTATTTCAAGAACAAGGCAAAAATATAATAATTTATCTAAAAAAAAAATCCACAAAATCTTTCAACACATACAATTCTTTTCAATTTGTATTGTAAGTTTAGCTCAGCAAACTTATATTTTATGGACATGGTAATAGCTGGAAGAGCTGCAGTTAGGGCATTAATACATTGCCCGCTACTCCCTGTAAACAAGTGCCTATCTCTAATATCAGCCCTCAATTACTGAGCCTATTGTACCAGAAGGCCCGCATGAACAATCACTGGATAATTGACATGGCCCTTTACTGCCTTCATTTGTTTGCCACACCTCACCTGAGAGGTGCGGCCAATGAAAGTTGATTTTTAAGCTGTGCAAAAAGACCCCATCAGCTGATGAATAGTTGTTTGCTCATTCGTCGGCTGATCGTTGGCCCTATTACATAGGGTGATACCAGTCTGTATGGCCAATAATTTCCCAATGTAATGGGGCCTTAAAAAAAAAAAAAAAAAAGGAAGTATTTCCATTATAGACATGAAACATATTGGAGCTGCATTTATATTTACTGAGTGAAACTCTTTTTAATGGACACATTTGGAAATCTGGAAACAAGTTCCTGAACTATACAGCTGTCAATCTGTGAACAAAAAGAAACATCCAGTAGGACAAGCTCCTTGCAGGATTCCAGCAATTTTCGTAAAGATGGTGGACTCACCAGCCTAGTACCTGGAACAATAAAACAAATACAGATTTTGTTATTTAGGAACACAATTAAGGAGTAAATTAAAACCCTGAAATGTAATGTCATGGGTTCTAGATTGTAGACATAAGTAACCAATGCGCAGTATGATTGAAAAAGAGCAGTTATAGATGTACTTGTACAGTATCCTGTAGATAAGGGATAAGCTATTTTTAGCTTGATTTTTCCTTTAAAGAAAAAATGTCCAGCATACATACCTAGAAGTCCTTGACTCAGAAAACAAAAAGATTAGGTAGAAATATATTTTCTACATAGATAGATAGATAGATAGATATGGAAAATGTTATATATACCAAAAAGCTTCAATAGAGAGTAAACACATGATATAACAATACTTACCTAATATATCAAGGTACTGAAGATGTTGACAATTTGCTGCTAATTCTTCTATATCAGAGTCACACACAGAGCGGTTAGCAGTAAGAAAGAGCTTTCTCAGACAAGGAAGCTTACGAGCAAGGTTTGTAAAGCATCCAGTACCGCTATGAAGAGTAGGACACCAACCAAGGTCAAGTTCTTCAAGAAGAGGACAACCAGAAGCAAGGTCTGTTATTCCTTTTTCTGTAATATTTTTACATCTCCACAAGTCTAAAGAACGTAACTTCTTGCACTTGGCACCTATAACTCCAGCTATTAGGTCATAGTCTTCAATCTGTCAAAAGAAAGATGCCTGCAGTGTTTAGCATTCCACACATTAAATAAAGAACTATTCTGGGATCCTCATATGTTTTTATATGTTGCTGGGGGACTGGTAAAAATAAAAAAAAATTATGAAACTTACCTGCCCTGGTCCCCTACAGCTTTCAGTCTCCTTGCTGGACTTGTATCAATCACTAGCCAATCGCTGGATCATTTGTGACTTAGTGATTTCCAAATGTGTGAATCATGGGACAGCACTGCTGAGAAATCTTTCCATGAAAGTAGGAATGAACAAAAACCAAAGGGATGATCGGAAGCTGTGGGGAACCGTGGCAAGCAAGTATAATTTCTTTTCCCTGTTTATCAGCTCCCCAGCAAAAGTATTAAAAAAATCTTGAAATTCAGCAGAACCCCTATAAGAAACATAATAGGGTACGTGCATCATACTAAATGTATAGTGGATTTGTCATTTCTATTTTATTTTGCCCATTAGCACTAATCTTGCCCACTGGTTGTGTGTGGTACTGCAGCTCAACCTTATTACTTTGAATAGGGATAAGCTGTAATAGTGTCTATGGGCAATATTGGCTTCAATTGTGGGGAGGGGAGGGCAATTTTTTTTATTAAGACAGCTCCTTTAAAATATGCTGTAATACTTCAGCTCCTTAAAGGGGTACTCCGGCCCTAAGACATCTTATCACCTATCCAAAGGATAAGGGATAAGATGAAATCTTTCATGCAGAACCCTGATATCAGCCTCCAGAGCAAACATCGCTAAGTTTCTGATGAATCATGATCATGGGGTCAGAGTATCGTGACGTCCCAGCTCCGCCCCATGTGACATCACTGCCATCACACCCCCTCCCATAGGCTTGCAATGAGGGGGCGGAGCGTGACGTCACATGGGGCGGAGCCGTGACGTCACAATACTCCGGCCCTGTGATCGTGATTCATCAGACCTGGAGCGATGTTCGCTCCGAAGGCTGATGATAGCGGGGTGCTGCATGAAAGATTGCGGGGGGGGGGGGGGGGGTGGGGGGGCAGTGGCAGGACCCCTGTGATCCGATCCTAGGAGATAAGATGTCTTAGGGCCGGAGTACCCCTTTAAGAGTTATACATTCAAAATAGAGTTTATAATAAATTTTATTTAGTAGATGGCATGCTAAGAAGCTGAGATAGACAGAGACAAAGACAGATATAGTTTTATGTGTATAAACATCAGAAGAACATATCTGGCAAGAATAGCTAAACATTCAAGTGAAAATGACAACTACAGTGTTGTGGGTACTTACCAGAACGCAGCTGCCGAGGTTAAGGTGTTGCAGTTCTGGACAGAAGTTCAGAATGCTAAGTAGAGCTGTTTGCTGCCATTGGAATTATGTCAAAATGAGATTTGAGGGAAAGGAAAAAAGGGGTCAATTGGGTCATCACCTGCATTGCTTAAATGCAACTTTAGGCTTCCTATACAAACATTACAAATGCCATTTAATGAGTCCCTAGGTATCCTAATATTGATTAGTTTATAGTCTAAAAATCATTACAGGCCTAAATGTCTGTCACTTTGGATGTGATTTCTTATCCTCTGGAGAGATCTATTCTTTATCTTTGGCAGGTATTTTCCCAAAGGATTTCTGTTTGAAAGAATGGTTAAGTTCAAAGATGTAGGAAGCTGGGTCATAAGAGCATCTTAGAAAGGTGGGCAATAGAATCTCTGACATCTCCATCTACAATGATAGAAATGCCAATAGAGCTGAAGAGATTCAGCATTGAATTTCTGACCTCTGTGTCAAAAGATTCACTGAGCTGACAAGGCTACTACCAAAAAATCTATCTGGTCACACAAAAACACACAGTACAGGGTAAGCCAGATGCATTGTAGTCAAAATCAGCACAGTGGCCCCTCATTAAATAGCCCTGACAGAAAATGGATTCATCTTATGATGGCCTCTCATACGCCACAGTAAGTTATATGCAACATCAACTTATGATGCTTCTCTGCAGCCAAAAGTCTGCAGTGAGCACTGCGGACTTCTTCCACCTGCTATGTTGGGTGCCATCAGACTGAAACAGTTGCCGGCTGCTTAATACTGTACACTGCCACCTGTGATCAACCGGCCGCTCAGCGGTACTGCTTCTTTGAAATTTTCATCTCATGAGGACATGCTCAGCTGTGCTACTCCTGCCAGGAAGCACAAATTACACACCACAGCCCCACACACCTCTGCTCCATTCAGTATATGGATGTGAACCTAGTTTCTCTAGAAACGTCCCAACCCTCAGCATCTGTGCACTCCTGGCTCCTCACACTTCATTTGGGGTCCTGACTTCAGTGCCACTGCCAAGCAACATAGGAGTCCTGCAGGCTATCCTTGGTCCGGATTTCTATTAACAGGCATTTATTTAAATTTTATGAGGACAAGTTCAAAGATGTTACAGTAGAATCTCCCAATACACTCACGGGGAATAAAGGGGAATAAAAAAAAGTGTCTGCCATTAAGAGATGTCCCTTATTGTGAAAAAAAAAGATCAAAAATCTTTCTGAATGACCGAATACTGTTCTGTACTCACTCCAGAGTAATTATCTATAAAACATAACAAGGAATGTTACAGAATCTCCCAGTGCCGTTTAACCCCTTAAGGACCCACGACTTACCGGTACGTCATGAGTCCGCTCCCGTTCTATAACGTGGGGCCACGGCGTGGACCCACGTCATAACGGGTCGGGCCAGGCCTCTAACAACGGCTGGGACCCGTGGCTAATAGCGTGCGGCACTGATCGCGGTGCCGCATGCTATTAACCCTTTAGACGCGGCATTCAAAGTTGAACGCGTCTAAAATTAAAGTAAACCATTGCTGGTTTGCTCAGGGGGCTGTCCGGGATCGCCGTGGCGAAATCGTGGCATCCCGAACAGCTTACAGGACGGTCCCTACCTTGCCTCCTGGTGTCCGATCGCCGAATGACTGCTATGTGCCTGAGATCCAGGCATGAGCAGTCAAGCGGTGTTACGCCTAGCGCTCCGGGTCCCCGCTCCTCCCCGGAGCGCTCACGGCGTCTTTCTCCCTGCAGCTCCCCGGTCAGTCCCGCTGACCGGGAGCGCTGCACTGTCATGGCCGTCGGGGATGCGATTCGCACAGCGGGACGCGCCCGCTCGCGAATCGCATCCCAGGTCACTTACCCGTCCCGGTCCCCTGCTGTCATGTACTGGCGCGCGCGGCTCCGCTCTCTAGGGCGCGCGCGCGCCAGCTCTCTGAGACTTAAAGGGCCAGTGCACCAATGATTGGTGCCTGGCCCAATTAGCTTAATTGGCTTCCACCTGCTCCCTGGCTATATCTGATCTCCTCCCATGCACTCCCTGGCCGGATCTTGTTGCCTTGTGCCAGTGAAAGCGTTTAGTGTGTCCAAAGCCTGTGTACCTGAACTTCTGCTATCCATCCTGACTACGAACCTTGCCGCCTGCCCCCGAACTTCTGCTACGTCTGACCTTGCCTCTGCCTTGTCCTTCTGTCCCACGCCTTCTCAGCAGTCAGTGAGGTTGAGCCGTTGCTAGTGGATACGACCTGGTTGCTACTGCCGCAGCAAGACCATCCCGCTTTGCGGCGGGCTCTGGTGAACACCAGTAGCCTCTTAGAACCGGTCCACTAGCACGGTCCACGCCAATCCCTCGCTGACACAGCGGATCCACAACCCGTAAGCCGAATCGTGACAAGCGGCATAATAATTGATCAATGGTTTCCTATGAGAAACCATTGATCAATGTAAAAGATCAGTGTGTGCAGTGTTATAGCCCCCTATGGTAGCTATAACATTGCAAAAAAAAAGTAAAAAAAAAAAAAAAAAAGTAAATAAAGATCATTTAACCCCTTTCCTAATAAAAGTTTGAATCACCCCCCTTTTCCCATAAAAAACTGTGTAAATAAAAATAAACATATGTGGTATTGCCGCAAGCAGAAATGTCCGAATTATAAAAATATATTGTTAATTAAACCGCACGGTCAATGGCGTATGCGCAAAAAAATTGCAAAGTCCGAAATAGTGGGCACTATCAATACAAAAATGGTACCGTTAAAAACTTCAGATCACAGCACAAAAAATGAGCCCTCATACCGCCCCATACATGGAAAAATAAAAAAGTTGTAGGGGTCAGAAGATGACAATTTTAAAGGCATAAATTTTCCTGCATATAGTTATGATTTTTCCCCAGAAGTACGACAAAATCAAACCTATATAAGTAGGGTACCATTTTAATTGTATGGACCTACAGAATTTGTCATTTTTACCGAAAAATGGACTGTGTAGAAACTGAAGCCCCCAAAATTTACAAAATGTTTTTTTTTTTCAATTTTGTCTCATAATTATTTTGTTTTCTGTTTTGCCATAGATTTTTGGGTAAAATGACTGACGTCATTACAAAGTAGAATTGGTGACGCAAAAAATAAGCCACCATATGGATTTTTAGGTTCAAAATTGAAAGAGTTATGATTTCTTTAAAGGTAAGAAGGAAAAAACGAAAATGCAAAAAAAAAAAAAAGGAAAAACCCTGCGTCCTTAAGGGGTTAATCGCCCCTCATCCCTTCCCTGTATTATTTCATCCCCCTTTATAGCCTGTACAACCTTATTCCCCCGTGCCTTGTGCCAAATTATCCCCCCATTACCCTCTGTGCCACATCACTTACCCTTGATTCCCCTGTGCCATATCATTCCCCCTTAATTACCCTCTGTTTAAATTCATTACCCCCCTCTTTATGAAGTGGCACAGGGGGATAAAGGGGGAATGAAATGGCACAGAGGTATAAAGGGGAATGAAATGGCACAGAGGGATGAAGGGGAATGAAATGGCACAGGGTGGGTGGGGGGAATGAAATGGCACAGGGGGATTGTCATGCTGTGCGCTCCGAGTCCCACTGCCTCCCCTGGGCGCTCGCGGCGTGCCTCTGCATGCAGCGCTCCGGTCAGCACTGCTGACCGCGAGCGCTGCTCCCGTGTCACCGGAGGGGACGCGATCCGAGGCACAGGACGTGCCCGCTCTCAGATCGCGTCCCATGTCACTCACCTGCCCCGTCCTCCTTCTGTCCCGTCCCGGGGCGCGCACGTGCCGGCTCACTGAAATTTAAAGGGCCAGTGCACCACTAATTGGTGCCTGGTTCAATCAGTGCAATCACCTCCCTACACTATATTAACCCACTTCCCCTTCCTGTCCCTGCTGGATCTTGTTGCCTTGTGCCAGTGAAAGCGTTCCCGTGTGTCCTTTGCCTGTGTATACAGACCTTTGCCGTTGCCCTTGACTACGAACCGTTGCTGCCTGCCCTGACCTTCTGCTATGTCTGACCTTGCCTTTTGCCTAGTCCTTCTGTACTGCGCCTGACTCAGCAGTCAGTGAGGTTGAGTCGCTATTGGGTGGAACAACCTGGGGGTTACCTGCCGCAGCAAGTCCATCCCGCTTTGCAGCGGGCTCTGGTGAAAACCAGTAACCCCTTAGACTCTGTTCCCCTGGTATGGCCCACGCCATAACCTCACTGACATAGAGGATCTTCTACCTGGGTCTATTCTGCATACCACTCCGGATCCTGACAGGGATAAAGAGGAATGAAATGGCACAGGGGGATAAAAGAGGAATGAAATGGTACAGGGGGTGGTAAAGAGGAGGTGATGAAGAGGGTAATAAAGAGGGAATGAAATAGCACAGGAGGGGGACAAAAGGAAATTATGTGAAACAGGGGTTAAAAAAGGGGGGGGGGGGTGATTTGGCACAGGGAAAATAAAGTGGCACGGGTGGGGATCAGGAAAGGAGAGAGGTGAATGTGGCTGGCGGATGTACAGAAGCAGGAGATTACTGTTTAAACCGCGGTCTTCTGCTTCTGTGATGGGGCTTCTGCAGGGGGTGCATTGGGGGCCTGGGCTTCTTATTAGGATATTGGCTGTACCCCCTGATGGTGGCCCTTTGCACATAAGCCTGGTTGTCCCCTATTGGGAGTGTTTGGTCCCCTACTGTGCCCTATTAGGAGTGTTTTGTCCCCTAATGGGAGTGTTTTATCCCCTTTCGGGTGTGTCCACGACTGCTATTGGGAGTGTCCCCTATTCGGAGGGTGCAAATACAATAAGTCTTATGGGACTCTGCCGGGGAATTAAAAACTGTCCGCTATTGGGAGGTGTCCCCTATTCGGAGGTGTCAACTAAGGGAGATTTTACTGTATTATATCGGGGTGAAAACATTTAACTACAGACCTCCTTTATGCATCATCTACATTGAGCAACAGGTCACCCAATCAGAAGCATGGTGAAAAATGTCATTGCTTATTCTGAATGTTTATCTAAACCAGTGTTATGATGGTAAGGATATTGCTAAGTTGTAACTCACAAACAGAGAATCAGACTGCACATCTACAACTTGTACAATATTATCAGGTGGCCTTGACATGGCGAATGGGCTTGCACATTATGGTAAAAAGATACACTTACAACCTGTTAGTTTTGAAATGATGCTCAGAAGCAGTTAGAACAAGTTGTAAATGTGCGGCCATGTTCTGTTTCTCTATATGGTTATACTGCTAAATTGGCCCACTGATTTTACAAAAGAGGTCCAAGGAGAGATTAAAGTTACTCCAATAAATAATGCACAAGACAGCAAGAGCCAAACAAAGAGCACCACCCCCACAAAAAACTTAAAGACCACACTCAGGTGGCAGCAGCCATGAGGAGGTTGTCAATAGGCATGTGACATGCTTGCTCTTTAACTCCGCTGCTACCTTTTTTAAATATAACCTGATGCACATGCAGACTGCCTGGCTCTGTTTCACAGATAATCGCTACCAGGCAGTGGTCACCGCCAACTTTAAATCACACAGGGCAGACAAAATAACCTCTGAGGAGGTGAGGCCAGGTCTCTCATAGTGCAAACACTGTCCAACAGAAGATGCGAATGGCGCATGTGCCTATTTTGCTGTATACAATCCTGAGCCCACATTACAGCACCGCTGCCGGTCAGGCTATAACATACCACTAATGTATAACATACCACTAATGTACCACTAATGTAAGCTGGTCATCAATGTATAACAAAGAGTAGCTGTGGATGCAAATGGTGACCACGGCTAAAACTTTAGCAGTAAATTAAAAGGTTTGGCTGGATTTGTGACCATTTAAGTCTCTAAACCCTGTAATTATTTGAACTGTAATATTCTCTGCCTGGCCTGGGACTCTTCAAAGCATCATATGCTTTATATATATATATATATATATATATATATATATATATATATATATATATATATATGCAGAAGGGAAGGGAAGATTTTGTAGCTTGTACAGAAAAAAAAAAGGTGCAGAAGTAAAAGTGTTACTTTGAAGACACCCACATAGTGGTAAGCTTATTTTATAGGTGAAAATGGTTGCATGAACTCTATAGAAAATCAAAGCTTGCAGACTAACAATATTCAAGACTGGATTCTAAATAGAGTTAGTAGGGAATCATGGGGGAGAAAAACTGAGTGGGTCTCCATTTAACCAAATAGCTGAACAATTCAAATAACATTTTTAATCAGCTCTGCTTCATATCTTGGTGTTAACCAGGCCGCAAACACAAAGCTGGACAAAGAAAAGAAGAAAAGCTACTTCAATATGCAGGTTTCTTGTACAACTGAACTCATTAGGGAACATTGTGGACCTGTATTTCAATTCCACATTACGAATGAACTTTTCTCAAGCAGAATGTGTTGATAAAAGAACAACTAATTCCTACACCAGTAGGTAAATGTGTGCGAAAGCAAGAACAAACTAACTGCCTTACATAACTTCAGTAAAACTAATTCCACTAAATACTGTACATTATTATATCATTTTATTATACATGTAATGATGGAAGAAAAAAATATGATTTAAAACACAATTGTATAAAATAGGCATTGTTTAGATCTGATTCAAATACAGACATACTACCAATTTTAAAGCAAAAGTGAAAAGTTTTAGAAGTCAACTAAACAACTTGCAGTTCTTTACATAAAACCTTAAAGAGGTACTCCGGTGGAAAATACATTTTTTCAAATCAACTGGTGCCAACTGGTGCCAAGTTAAACAGATTTGTAAATTACTTCTATTTTAAAATCTAAATCCTTCCAGTACTTATCAGCTGCTGCATGCTTCACAGGAAGTTGTATTTCTTTCTGGAGTACTTTTCAGACTGACCACAGACTGTCCAGAGCAGGAAAGGTTTGGATTGGGGATTTGCTCCTACTCTGGACAGTTCCTGACATGGACAGAGGTGTCAGCAGAGAGCACTGTGACCAGACAGAAAAGGATTCCAGAAAGAAATACAACTTCCTGTGGAGAATACAGCAGCTGATAAGTACTGGAAGGATTAAGATTTTTAAATAGAAGTAATTTACAAATCTGTTTAACGTTCTGGCACCAGCTGATTTAAAAAAAAATGTTTGTGGAGTACCCCTTTAAGTATGGGGTCACTGACTTTCCCTACAGAAATCAGACAGTTTTCTGGCCTGTTTGCAGTCCCCGGAGATGGTCTGGATATCTCAAAAGGAAAGATGGGAACACAGCTTTAAGGGCTCATCCACATCACCATTTGACAATAAATGACATGTATACATTGGCATCCTGTAAAAGGAGATGCTGTGTTACGCTGGCATGTACAGTAACAGCCCAATTACCTAGTGACTATGTTTGGGCCATTTCTCACACATGCAGCAGGCCACACTTTTATGACAGGATGCTGACATATATGTGACACTTAAGAGTACTCAGGACATTTTCCCTATCCACAGCATGAGAACCATGAGATCCACAGGATGAGAACCACAGCAGATGAGAACCATTTGGACCATCTAGTCTGACCAATAATCTGAATCCTATCAATAGTCCCTGGCCCTATCTTATATGAAGGATAGCCTTTTGCTTATCCCATGCATGTTTAAACTCCTTCACTGTATTTGCAGCTACCACTTCTGAAGGAAGGCTATTCCATGCATCCACTACTCTCTCAGTAAAGTAATACTTCCTGATATTACTATTAAACCTTTGCCCCTCTAATTTAAAACTATGTCCTCTTGTGGTAGTTTTTCTTCTTTTAAATATGCTCTCCTCCTTTACCGTGTTGATTCCCTTTATGTATTTAAAGGTTTCTATCATATCCCCTCTGTCTCTTTTTTCTTCCAAGCTATACATATCAAGCTCCTTTAACCTTTCCTGGTAAGCTCCTTTAACCTTTCCTGCAATCCATGTACTAGTTTAGTAGCTCTTCTCTGAACTCTCTCTAGAGTATCTATATCCTTCTGTAGATACAGCCTCCAGTACTGCGCACAATACTCCAAGTGAGGTCTCACCAGTGTTCTGTACAGCGGCATGAGCACTTCTCTCTTTCTACTGCTTATACCTCTCCCCATACATCCAAGCATTCTGCTAGAGTTTCCTGCTGCTCTATTACATTGTCTTCCTACCTTTAAGTCTTCTGAAATAATTACTCCTAATTCCCTTTCCTCAGATACTGAGGTAAGGACTGTGTCAAATATTCTATATTCTTCCCTTGGGTTTTTACGCCCCAGGTGCATTATCTTGCACTTATCCACATTAAATTTCAGTTTACAGAGTTCTGACCATTCTTCTAGTTTGCCTAAATCCTTTTCCATTAGGCGTATCCCTCCAGGAACATCAACCCTGTTACATATCTTTGTGTCATCAGCAAAAAGACATACCTTACCATGGAGACCTTTTGCAATATCACTAATGAAGATATTAAACAAAATTGGTCCCAGTACAGATCCCTGAGGTATCCCACTGGTAACAAGACCTTGCTCTGAATATACTCCATTGACTACAACCCTCTGTTTTCTGTCACTCAGCCACTGCCTAATCCGCTCAACAAAATACCTGTGTCACCTTTCACTGTAATCCTGTCTATGATGATAGTGAGGAGCCTGCTGAAAAGTGATCTGTACAGAACAGGAAGTGTCAGCTTATTATTAGTCTTAGTGGCCAGAATGAAAACAGCAAGATTTTAGGATTATTTTATAATACAGATAGAAATAATTGAAATTTTTTTTTAATAATAATAATACATATATGTTTAATATATAAACTTGGTTAGAACAGAAGGTCACATAAGATTTCCGTTTTAAAGTTTTTTTTTTCAATATTAACACAGTTTTAGTGCAAAATAATTTTCACCTTCATGCCACAAAGACATTTACATACATAACACTAAAATGTATGTTCTCACCTCAATTTTTGTGCGGTACAGAACAAGGCGTTTCAATCCACAAATTTTTGAAACATGGTTGAAAGCCTGCGGTGGCAGTTTATCACAAGAGGAGAGATTTAATTCCTGTAAGTTTGGACACATCTCCGCTATGACTTCCAGACACGCTTCATTTAAGAAATGGCCACAGGCCAGTTCCAGACGCACTAGCTCAGAGCCACACACTTTTAAAAGTCTGAAAATGAGGGAGGAAAGAAAGACGGACTCTAAAGACAGAAATGTTTTGCAGATATGACATTACAACAAAAATACAGCAGTTGTATTATTCTTAAAATACATTGTCATAGGCAAGTAATGGACTGTGCTGAAATAAATCACCTGTGTTTAGATGTTACCTACAGACCCTTTGAGACAGAAAATCTTTGAGACCAAGCACCAAAATGTATTAGTTTCCAGAGAAAAACCTTAAATGGGCACTGCCAGTATAAACATTTTTGGATATCATAGAGAAATATCAAGTGTTTTGATCAGTTGTGGTCCGAGTGTTTAGACTACAACAGAACAGTAGAACAAGCCAGGAGAAGTGCACACTTCACATTTGCATTCTCTCCTGGCTCTGTCATTTAGGCTTCTTTCACACTACTGAAGAGGCTCCATTGCAAACGGACGTTAATGGCTTTTTTTTTTCTTCTTCTTTTTCTACTTTGTCTGTCATTAACATCCGTTATTGTAATGGAGCCTAACAGGAGTTATAACAGGTAAAAAGGATCCCATTCACTTGAATGGCATTCCTCTAAAATCCATTATAACTCCCGTTATTGTGGCCACAGATAGCGGGAGAAAAAGACGTGTCATGCACAAATCCTTCTCCCGCTATCTTCCTAACGGACGTCACCTACCGGGCGAAAACAGTAGTGTGAAGAAGAGCCTTACAGTATCTCGCATAAGTGAGTACACCCCTCACATTTTTGTAAATGTTTTATGGTATCTTTTCATGTGACAACATGAAGAAATGACATTTTGCTACAATGTAAAGTAGTAAGCCTTTATAAGTGTTTAATGTTGTGTCCCCTCAAAATAACTTAAAGGGGCACTGGGACCCATTGCGATCTCCCTGTAGCACCTAGCATCGTCCAGAACGGCAGGCTGTGGTGCCGGAGGCTCATGATGTCACGACTCATGGCATAATGCAACGCCCTCTCCCATAGACTTGCATTGAAAGGGAGGGCATGACGTCACGGGGGTGGGGGGGGGATTCATGGCCGTGATGTCACGAGCCTCTGGCACTGCATCACTGGGGTGCCACAGCAGAGATCACAGTGGGTCCCTTTGGATAGAGAATAAGATGTATAGGGGCACCTTTAAACACACAACTATTAATGTGTAAATCTTGGGAACAAAAGTGAAATGTCCGAATTGGGCCCAATTTGCCATTTTAGCATCTCAAGGCAAAGAAATCTGAAGAAAAAAAAAAAATTATATTATATATATAAAAATGGCCTAGGCTATGATAAGATTGCCAACCTGAAACTGAGCTGCAGCTGGGTGGGAAAGTTTACATAGCTGTTTTACAGGATATGTTCCACTAAGAACATGCCTCTTCATGGTCAACTAAAGAATTTGAGAGCACATGTTTAGCGTCATATGCAGAGGTTGTCTTTGGGAAATAGATGTAGGAGTGCTGCCTGCATTCATGCAGAGGTTGAAGGGTGGAGCGTCAGCCTGTCATTGCTCAGACTATACGCCACATCTGCACTGCATCAAATTGGTCTCCATAGTGGTCATTCCAGAAGGATGAAGCACAAGAAAGCCCACAGTTTGAAGACAAGCAGACTAAGGACATTTGTTACTGGAACATCTCCTGGGTTCCGATGAGACCAAGATAAACTAATTTGGTTCAGATAATGTCAAGCACGGGTGGCAGCAACCAGGTAAGGAGTAAAAAGACAAGTGTGTCTTGTCTACAGTCAAGTATAGTGGTGGGAGTGTCATGGTCTAGGGCTGCATGAGTGCTGCTGGCACTGGGGAGCTACAGTTCATTGAGGGAACTATGAATGCCAACATGTACTGTGACATACTAAAGCAGAGCATGATCTCCTCCTTTCAGAGACTGCACCGCCAGATTGTATTTCAACATGATACCAACCCCAAACACACCTCCAAGATGACCACTGCCTTACTAAAAGGAGCAAAAGGTGAAGGACTGGCCAAGCATGTCTCCACACCTAGGGTAGGAAAGAGGTCGGCACTGGTACTGGAGGTGCCGTGGATCAAAATAGATTAGTAGAAGTGAAAGTAGATCCCGGCACACAGGTATCTTGATTCAAATCTTGATAATTTTTATTTAAGCATTAATTCATGCTAGTGAACGCAGCACGCGTTCCGGCTGTAAAGCCTTTTTCAACTGCATGGGGTAGCTCTCCCCGTTACACAGTATTTATGCATTACAATTAATTAAAGCAATCAAGGTTCCCCAGCAACAAACCATCAACAAAAGAACAAAGTAACATTTTAAAGTAACAGAACACAACATAATTTTATATGGATGGACTTCCTACAAATAGATAATATAGCCATATATATTTTTTCATGAATTCTTCTCAGGTAGCTCTCTAAAAAGAAGAAGAGAAAAAACATATAAATATAAAATTAAAGGCAAGGTAATCACTTATAATAACTGAGCAATGGCGTAGTCCCGGTTTAAACCCCCGGGGTTCCAGGGTCCCCACCTATTGGATCCAGAAAGCCTCCTTTCTAAGTAAAAGTTTTTTTGATATCCCCTCCCCTTCTAGGGGGAATTACCTCATCAATGATCTGATATTTCAGCTGTGCCACTGTATGTCCCTTCTGCTTAAAGTGGTATGGTATGGGTAATAGTGTGTTAGCACATCTGATATGCGACTTATGTCCATTTATGCGGTCTCCCACATGCTGGGTGGTCTCCCCAACGTATAGGAGACAGCATGGACACGTCACAATATAGATGACATTTTTCGAGTGACAGGTGTAATGTCCCTTGATTGGATAGCTGATACCTGAATGTGGATGCTGTACTTTATCACCTTTGATAATATTATTACATTGGGAACAGGATAGGCCAGGAAAGCTACCACATCTCTTAGACGTTAGAAAAGTTTGTCTGGAAAGCTTTTTAGTGCCCACATCAGCCCTCACCAGAATGTCACGTACATTTTGACAACGTTTGTTGCAGATCAGTGGAGGACCGTGAAATTCTTCTATATGTGGGTAGGATTTTGAAAAGATAGACCAGTGGTCCCTGATGATAGCATCAATCGTATAGCTCAACGGGTGAAATGTTCTCATGAATGGGATGCGTTTTGATTTCTCAGCCACTCTGGTCTCTCTAGGTCTCTGCTGTTGTTGTAAAAAACGACTAGAGTACCCCCGATCCTGTAATTTATGGTGGAGCTCCTTAATTCGATCGGTCCGCCTCGCTGGATCTGCAACAATCCGTCTAATGGACAAGGGGGAGAGCACTGAGTCCGTTGATGCGGCCAATTGTTGAATCAATGGACTCAGTGCTCTCCCCCTTGTCCATTATGTTGGAAAAAGCATTGACCCCATTGATTAAAAACACGCCTGCCTTTTTGTTATACACCTCTGATTTTTTGTTAAAATTATCTAATATACCTGTAGTGTCTCCTGATACGTGGCTTGTTACTATAGACGTGGTTAGTCTCTATACATCAATAGAGCATCCCAAAGGTATTCTGGACACTCAGTGGCTACTGGAACAGTTCTTATAGTGAAACATAGAAGTCCTTCTTTTTGGATATGTTAAGAATTGTGCTAGAGGAAAACTACTTTCTCTTTAGAGGATACTTTTTATTTGCAGCAGAGGGGATCGGCGATGGGGCTGAATGTGGCCCCCCCCCATATGCGAATGCTACATGGCTTTGTTTGAGGAGGAATATGTCTATTCTCATGACCTGTTTAAAAGATATGCCATTTGTTGGCACCGTTTCATAGACGATGTCATCTGCATATGGGGAGGTCCACGTTCATCCTTACAAGATTTTTTTTTGTCTATTTGAACGGTATTAGGAGTGAACTACAGTTCAGCATGAATTGTGATTTAAAACAGATTCCCTTTCTAGACACTATGGTGTTGAAAGGTACCGATGGCACCCTGAGTACAGACCTATATCGTAAGGCCACCGACCGTAATAGTGTGCTGCATTTTTCTAGTGCCCATCCACCAGCTGTTAAGAAATCTATTTTATTTTCGCAGAGAGAACGTATTAGACGGATTGTTGCAGATCCAGCAAGGCGGACCGATCGAATTAAGGAGCTCCACCATAAATTACAGGATCGGGGGTACTCTAGTCGTTTTTTTACAACAACAGCAGAGACCTAGAGAGACCAGAGTGGCTGAGAAATCAAAACGCATCCCATTTGTGAGAACATTTCACATGTTGAGCTATAAGATTGATGCTATCATCAGGGACCACTGGTCTATCTTGTCAAAATCCTACCCACATATAAAAGAATTTTGCGGTCCGCCACTGATCTGCAACAAACGCTGTCAAAATGTACGTGACATTATGGTGAGGGCTGATGTGGGCACTAAAAAGCTTTCCATACAAACTTTTCTAACGTCTAAGAGATGTGGTAGCTTTCCTGGCCTATCCTGTTCCCAATGTAATAATATTATCAAAGGTGATAAAGTAAAGCATCCACATTCAGGTATCAGCTATCCAATCAAGGGACATTACACCTGTCACTTGAAAAATGTAATCTATATTGTGAAGTGTCCATGTGGTCTCCTATACGTTGAGGAGACCACCCAGCGTGTGGGAGACCGCATAAATAGACATAAGTCGCATATCAGATGTGCTAACACACTATTTCCCATACCATACCACTTTAAGCAGAAGAAGAATCCAGCACTGCAGGTCCAACGCAAGGAAGCTGTTTATTGCATATAAAGACACGAACACAAAATGTGGATCACAGGTGACGCGTTTCGGCGAACTCTCTCGCCTTAGTCATACAAAGAAAGATTAAGATCCTTCTGGTCTATATAGGGGACAGGGGAAACAGGTGAAAACACCTGAGTGGTATGGGTGGGGTCACTCCCCTCCCACACAGACACAGATTTGCAATACAATTCACACTGAAAAAAATCGCACCAATAAACTGAATACAAAGATTAATATGATACATACACAAATAATCATCGTGAAAATATAAGTATATATGCGAAATATCTACTGTGAAATATACATAATAATAACACAGTCAAATGAAAAACATATAAAATTATAAACGTGTTAATTAATACCCCCACCATCAAAAATAGGGTGGATATACCAACATAAATCAATAAATGCCATAACCAATAATATGTGTATAAAGATGTGTGTAAAAAAATGCCAAAGGAAAAGGGGTATATAGGTATAGTAAAATCTTGTGTGTGTGAACGAGTCTCAAGTTATACTCACATGTGTTAGTGAGTAATGAGAGAACCGTTCACACAGCAATGTTGGAGAAAAATATCCGATGGTGATACTCATGCACCAGACCAAAACTATAGATATCTAATGCAAAAAACATGTTTATATTGTCTGAGGTGCAGAGTAATTATCGGAACCACACTAAATAGTAAACCTAAGGGTAGATCACTGGGCATGTTGTATATGGACAAATAAATGCATACCTAAAATAATTCAGTATGGATAGTGCATATGTGTGTACACATAAATACATGTGAATATCCGTCTTGCACTGTTAAGCCCAGTGAAAACCCTTTAACTGAAAGAGGTCCGTATATCGCTAACTAACACTGTTAGAAGGAGATAAGTGTGAACAGGAGGCAATTAGGCACAATAATCTCACCACACCCCATGTGGGGCTAATAATATAACATTGTGTCTTGCCTCCTGTTCATACCTGCAGGGAATCTAGTACCCAACTTGAGGATCCAATAGACCTCTCGGTCCAAAAGCTTCCTCCTATGATCCCCTCCTCGTATTGGGACTGTGACCTTCTCAATGCCTTGGACATATAGGCTCTGAAAGGAGCCTGCATGATGCTCTGCACAATGCCTACTAACCATGGATATGTGACGGGAGTTAAAATGTGGGATGTCCGACAGATGCCTCCGAACTCTCACTTTGAGGGCACCCGTCGTACACCCCACATACTGGTTGCAACATACTGGTTGCAACATAAAGTGTGGCCATAATAAATACACATGTTGCCGCATCATGCTTAACAGCAAAGAATTCAAGTCCACGAGTAATGGAGAAACATTTCAAATTTTAACTGCAATACTACTTTTGTAGTTTACTGTATCACATGCCGGGAGTGTAACATCCAGTATGTGGGGTGTATGACGGGTTCCCTCAAAGTGAGAGTTCGGAGGCATCTGTCGGACATCCCACATTTTTTTAACTCCCGTCACATATCCATGGTTAGTAGGCAATGTGCAGAGCATCATGCAGGCTCCTTTCAGAGCCTATATGTCCAAGGCATTGAGAAGGTCACAGTCCCGATACGAGGAGGGGATCATAGGAGGAAGCTTTTGGACCGAGAGGTCTATTGGATCCTCAGGTTGGGTACTAGATTCCCGGCAGGTATGAACAGGAGGCAAGACACCATGTTATATTATTAGCCCCACATGGGGTGTGGTGAGATTGTTGTGCCTAATTGCCTCCTGTTCACACTTATCTCCTTCTAACAGTGTTAGTTAGCGATATACGGACCTCTTTCAGTTACAGGGTTTTCAATGGGCTTAACAGTACAAGACGGATATTCACATGTATTTATGTGTACACACATATGCACTATCCATACTGAATTATTTTAGGTATGCATTTATTTGTCCATATACAACATGCCCAGTGATCTACCCTTAGGTTTACTATTTAGTGTGGCTCCGATAATTACTCTGCACCTCATACAATATAAACATGTTTTTTGCATTAGATATCTATAGTTTTGGTCTGGTGCATGAGTATCACCATCAGATATTTTTCTCCAACATTGCTGTGTGAACGGTTCTCTCATTACTCACTAACACATGTGAGTATAACTTGAGACTCGTTCACACACACACACAAGAATTTACTATACTTATATACCCCTTTTCCTTTGGCATTTTTTTTATTTTATACACATATTATTGGTTATGGCATTTATTGATTTATGTTGGTATATCCACCCTATTTTTGATGGTGGGGGTATTAATTAACACGTTTATAATTGTATATGTTTTTCATTTGACTGTGTTATTATTATGTATATTTCACAGTAGATATTTCGCAAATATATTTATATTTTCATGATGATTATTTGTGTATGTATCATATTAATCTTTGTATTCAGTTTATTGGTGCGATTTTTTCAGTGTGAATTGTATTGCAAATCTGTGTCTGTGTGGGAGGGGAGTGACCCCACCCATACCACTCAGGTGTTTTCACCTGTTTCCCCTGTCCCCTATATAGACCAGAAGGATCTTAATCTTTCTTTGTATGAGTAAGGCGAGAGAGTTCGCCGAAAAGCATCACCTGTGATCCACATTTTGTGTCCGTGTGTTTATACGCAATAAACAGCTTCCTTGCGTTGGACCTGCAGTGCTGGATTCTTCTTCTTATTTGAACCTGCTTCTACGAGTGTGGTCCACAAGTTTCCGTGCACTGGAAAAGGGAGCGGTGAGCTGGACACTAGTGGAGTGTGTACTTTAAGCAGAAGGGACATACAGTGGCACAGCTGAAATATCAGAACATTGATGAGGTGTTTCCCCCCAAAGGGGAGGGGATATCAAAAACTTTTACTTAGAAAGGAGGCTTTCTGGATCCATAGGTTGGGGACCCTGGAACCCCGGGGTTTAAACCGGGACTATGACATTGCTCAGTTATTATAAGTGATTACCTTGCTTTAATTTTATATTTATATGCTTTTTCTCTTCTTTTTAGAGAGCTACCTGAGAAGGATTCATGAAAAAATATATATGGCTATATTATCTATTGTAGGAAGTCCATCCATATTATATTAAGTTATGTTCTGTTACTTTAAAATGTTACTTTGTTCTTTTGTTGATGGTGTGTTGCTGGGGAACCTTGATTCCTTTAATTAATTGTAATGCATAAATACTGTGTAACCGGGAGAGCTACCCCATGCAGTTGAAAAAGGCTTTACAGCCGGAACGCCTGCTGCGTTCACTAGCATGAATTAATGCTTAAATAAAAATTATCAAGATACCTGTGTGTCGGGATCTACTTTCACTTCTACTGTCTCCACACCTAAACCCTATAGAGCATCTGTGAGGCATCCTCAAACAGAAGGCAGAGGACCACAAGATCTCTAACATCCACAAGATTAATGATGTTGTCAAATGGATTTTATTGCTCTTATTGCTATGGTCAAGCCACCAAGGGTTCTTTACCATGGTGCACAGCTATTTATCATAATCTATATTTTAGTGAACAGGACCAGAGATGGGCTGTTTGCCAGAAGTACGCAAGCATGGACTTCCTTTCCATTACATCTCTGGCCAATTACAGCACAACACATTCTCTAGCACTATGTCATAGCAGAGAGGAGTAAGTACACAGGACTGAAGTGATACTGCCTGAGCCATGTATCTCAGCCAGTTTAGTCTGATACTGCCCAAATCAGTGTATCTAAGCTCATTCAGTGTGATACTACACAGAACAGTGTATCTAAGCAGATCAGATCTACAGCTCTGGTAGTATCACAATGAATGGGCTTAGATACAATGCTCTGGGCAGTAACACATAGAATGGCTTAGATGCACAGCTCTGGTTAGTATCTCACTGAATAGGCTTACATACATGGCTCTGGGCACTATCACACCTGAATAGTATTAGATACAATGTTCTGGCCAGTATGGCACTGAATGGGCTTATATACAAGGCTCTGAGCAGTATCACACTGAATTGGCTTACATACACTGTTCTACAGTGAGTATCACATAAGAGGCTGCAGGCAGTATCACATATAATATACTTTCTTTTAATATAATATACTTTGATTACACAGCTAAGAGCTTGCATTCATGCTCTCTTAGCTGATGCTATAAGCTGCCAGAAGGAGCTGCCTTCAGTGAGCTGACAGAGAGAGAAACAGTGAGTATAGATGAGGGAGGTGTGTGCGCCCTCAGCCAATCAGTGACAATCACACACCGAGGAGCTCTTGGCTCTTTCAGGGTATGTTCAGAAGGCTGAGAAGGGAGCCAGACCTGCTTGGCCAATCTTGGCTTAGCATGCTCACTCTGGTAAATATTAAATTGCTGGGTGGGCCAGAATCAGGCAGGGAAGATACTGCTAACAGATGGGGATGTTACAAAGTGACAGGCCCAGGATGGGTGTGGAACACAGCTAAGAGATGGCCAACAGTGGTCATCTGTGCTAAGAACTACTGTATATCGCTGCCTTGAGCAAAAGTTGAGAAAAAACAGGTATATGCTGTGCAAAGATTACACTTATACCGTGCAAAGTTATATAACATTAACACGTGCAGCTGTATAAAAGGTAATTTCATTTGGCTAGATTTCCTCTTTAATGTAGTTGTCTCCTTTTGTAATCTATGTCTTTGCTGGCTACTTCTTTGCAGGCTCAATCTTTCTCCCCTTCTCCTAATTACATTCCATTTTTCCCATTTTATACACATTGGTCATACGAGCTATAGTCCCCCTTCAAAAGATACCTAAAGTCTTATCTGAAAAGTGATCTCCTCCTGTAGATGACGTGTGTCTATGCATGTGTTTGTTAAAGTTGTTCTGTTATGCTGTATAGACCTCTTGCAAGTACATTGCTTCATTATGTTATAGGCTGTCCAACTAGGTTTTCTTGTTATTTCCTTTTTCTACCAGGATCTTCCCACTTTTTTTGTTTAAATATCCGGTCACCGAATCTTCAGAGTACCTTTCAGCAGTTATGCTTGATGGTTGAAGTTGGCTACTCTGAATGTTTAAGGGATTCAACGTTCCAGAGAAGGGGTTGCAAACCTACTGCATGCATAAGCAGAAGGTAATGATCTTGTGTCTTGCAGAAAACTCATTTTAAAGTTGGACACACCAGACATACTCAGTTGCTACTATCCCACCTCATTCCATATACCTAACAAAGTAGTATTATATGCCCTACTCTAGTCTCCACATCGCAAATTATACTATTTCTTTAGCATTATTATCTCAGATTCTTAGCTTTTGCACATATGGTTGCATGTTTCATTCTGGTCATGCATCAGTATTTTTCACATTAACATATCTTCCTCAATACAATCAAAGCAGAATCAATGGGATGGCTCTATATCAGTAACATCAAAGAATGATTAAAGGGGTACTCCATGGAAAACTTTTTTTTTTTAATCAACGGGTGCCAGGAAAAGTTAAACAGATTTATAAATCATTAAAAGGAAAATTGAGGCTCAGGATCTTGAATACTGGATAGACATTTATTAATTAATTGTTTAAAATATGTAATGTGCTCGTGATGCACAGGGGGTCAAAATACAACTTAGGTAAATTATAAAATGACATAGATAGCATAGAATACATTATAATATAAAATTACATAGATAGCATAGAATACATTATAATAAAAAATATGCATGAAAATGCAATCAATATAAAAGCCACACGTCTGTGGTGCACGTGTCTTTTGAATAGAAACGAATATGTAAAGTGCAGATTGTACTGTTCAATGCGCTGTTTGTAGAATGAGTGGTATCTGTTGGCAATAATGTAATAATTATTGCATGGTAACAATGTAGCAATGTCTGTTATACTAGCAGTGTTTATGAGCAAACAGTAGCAATGTTAAGTATACTTGCAGTACTGAAGAGCTGAAGGATAGATCGCCGCTTAGAGACTCGGCCGTCTCATATGGATAGCGGTGATAGTGGGCTTCAATGATGGGGACTGCCAGCGCTTCAATTTTTCCAAATCGCGTAGAATGTGCAGAGAGAATGTTCAAATTCACTGTCCTATTATGTGTGGCATATGCTGATAGAGACTCAGCCGCCTCAGAAGTTACAGCAATAATGAAAGATCCAGTTTTTTTGAGGCTGTGCAGGTAATCCACGATGCGGTCAGAGGGTATGAGGCGCCCTCGTGGCCGTGGCAATGCGGAATAAGTACATGGGGCTTAGCTGATTGCCGTATAAGCACAATATCTGTATTCCAATATAGAGGCTGTATATATGTGGAGTTAGTAGCGGAGCTGGACGTGTTTCAAGTCCTCCATAGGACTTTTCTTCAGCATCTTTAAGATGTGTTCCAAGGTGTGTACTGTTGTTAGGTATGTATATGTGTATATATATATATATATATATATATATATATATATATATATTTATATTTAGATATATATTTATATATACATACTATACGTAGCTCCTCCTTTAATGGGAGGGTTTATAAATTCAGTTTGATAACCCAGAAAAAAATGGGAGCGTTTAAAAATTCAGTTAGATAACACAGAAAGAAATGGAATTGTGTGGAAAACATGGAAAAGGTGTCACTGTTATCTACCTCTATTATTGAGTAACCAAATAGTCCGATTTTGTGTAATAAATATACAATATAAAGGTGTAATTTATAGGAACAAGGGTAATACTGTTGATGTACAGTAATAAAATAGTGATAGTATAGAATAGTGAAAAAAAAAAAGAATGGCATTTAGTAGTAGAAGAGTATAATTATAATATGTGTAATGCTGATTACTTACAGTGCTAAAAAAGGATAAATATGTAAATATACACATAAGTATAAATATTGTGGTTTTAGTGAATCTTGCGGTGTGGTGACTAAGTAATTCAGCATTACAACATATTTTATAATTATTACTCTTATATACTAAATGAATTCTATTTTTTTTTCACTATTCTCTCACTATCACTGTAATTCCTGTACATCAACAGTATTACCCTTGTTCCGATAAATTACACCTTTATATTGTATATTTATTACACAAAATCTGACTATTTGGTTACTCAATAATAATGGTAGACAACAGTGACACCTTTTCCATGTTTTCCATACCATCCCATTTTTTTTATGTTACCTAACTGAATTTTAAACCCTCTTATTTCTTTCTGTGTTATCTAACTGAATTTTAAACCCTCCTATTAAAGGAGGATCTACATATTTATATATACCTCACAGTACACACCTTGGAACACATCTTGAAGCTGCTGAAGAAAAGTCCTTTGGAGGACTTGAAACACGTCCAGTTCCGCTACTAACGCCACATATATCCAGCCTCTATATTGTAATAGAGCTATTGCGCTTATACGGCATCCGCTAAGCCCCACAAACTTATGCGCATTGCCACGGCCAGATACCACATACACCACATACCCTCTGACCGCATCGTGGATTACCTGCACAACCTCAAAAAAACTGGATCTTTCATTGTCGCTGTAACTTCTGAGGCGGCTGAGTCTCTATCAGCATATGCCACACATAATAGGACAGTGAATTTGAACATTCTCTCTGCACATTCTACGTGATTTGGAAAAATTCACGGCTCATTGAAGCGCTGCAGTCCCCATCATTGAAGCCCACTATCACCGCTATCCATATGAGACGGCCGAGTCTCTAAGCGGCAATCTATCCTTCAGTTCTTCAGTACTGCAAGTATACTTAACATTGCTACTGTTTGCTCATAAACACTGCTAGTATAACAGACATTGCTACATTGTTACCATTTTTTATTTATTACGTAAGTAGTGAGGGCCTCACGTCTACCTATATGACTTCACCTTGTGGATCAAGACTAATAAGAAAATTATAAAGGTGCCGTAAAACTTAGCATTTATTTATATAGCTAGATAAAATCCACCACAATAATAGTGCAAAAATGATACTATCACCAAATCATAATTAAAGAGAAAACGCTGAACCATATGTATCCTACTTATGCTGATCGCCTGGTATGTTTAGGAGAACCCTTCAAAATACATTCAGATTGTATTAAAGGGGTATTCCAGGCAAAAACTTTTTTTTATATATCAACTGGCTCCAGAAAATTAAACAGATTTGTAAATTACTTCTATTAAGAAATCTTAATCCTTCCAATAGTTATTAGCTTCTGAAGTTTTCTGTCTAACTGCTCAATGATGATGTCACGTCACGGGAGCTGTGCATGATGGGAGAATTTCCCCATAGAAGCTGGACAGCTCCCGTGACGCGAGTCATCAGAAAGCAGTTAGACAAAACAGCAACTCAACTTCAGAAGCTAATAACTATTGGAAGGATTAAGATTTTTTAATAGAAGTAATTAACAAATTTGTTTAACTTTCCGGAGCCAGTTGATATATATAAAAAAAAGTTTTTGCCTGCAATACCCCTTTAACCACTTAAGGACCTAGGGCGTATGGATACGCCTTGACGTCCTGGTAATTAAGGACCCAGGGCGTATCCATACACCCGTGGGAATTTCGGTCCCCGCCGCGCCGGGCGGGGGACCGGGCCGGGGTAACTGCTGATATCAATCAGCAGGCACCCCACGCAAATGCCCAGGGTGGTCATCAGAGGCGACGACCAATAGCAGACCGGGGGCGGGGGGGTTAACTTTCATTTTCCCCGTCCTGCCCACCCACAATAGGCGGGGCAGAACGGGGAACCGAAGGGGATCAGGCGCTGACGTCCACTTACCCGTCCAGAGGCTGCGGCGACGTTGATCGGCGGGCGGTGTGACGTGCGTCAGAAGAGGACGGCTCCCGGGATCCTACGGAAGCCGGTAAGTTGATCTGGAGGGCTACAGTCTGAGACTGTGGTCTCTAAACTATAGCCCTCCAGATGTTGCAAAACTACAACTCCCAGCATGCCCAGACAGCTGTTTGGGCATGCTGGAATATGTAGTTTTGCAACAGCTGGAGGGCTGCAGTTTGAGACCACTATACAGTGGTCTCTAAACTATATCCCTCCAGATCTTGCAAAACTACAACTCCTAGCATGCCCACATAGCTGTTTGTTGTCTGGGCATGCTGGGAGTTGTAGTTTTGCAACATCTGGAGGTCCACAGTTTGGAGATCACTGTACAGTGGTCTAAAAACTGTAGCTCTCCAGATGTTGCAAAACTGCAATTCCCAGCATGCCCAGAAAGCAAACAGCTGTCTCGGCATGCTGGGAGTTGTAGTTGGGTACCTCCAGCTGTTGCATAACTACATCTCCCAGCATGCCCTTCGGTGATAAGTACATGCTGGGAGTTGTAGTTTTGCAACAGCTGGAGGCACACTGGTTGGAAAATACTGAGTTAGGTAACAGAACCTAACTGAAGGTTTTCCAACCAGTGTGCCTCCAGCTGTTGCAAAAGTACAACTCCCAGCATGCACGGTCTGTCAGTACATGCTGGGAGACGGACAAGTATACAGTAAATTTCCTGCTTCAAGTTTGGGCTGCGGCAAACTCCTAGCGGGAAATTCACCGTAACACGCCCGTGTGAATGTACCCTAAAAACACTACACTACACTAACACATAATAAAGGGTAAAACACTACATATACACCCCCTTACACTGTCCCCCCCCCCCCAATAAAAAATTAAAAACGTCTTTTACGGCAGGGTTTCCAAAACGGAGCCTCCAGCTGTTGCAAAACAACAACTCCCAGCATTTCTGGACAGCCACTGACTGTCCAGGCATGCTGGGAGTTTAGCAACAGCTGGAGGCACCCTGTTTGGGAATCACTGGTGTAGAATACCCCTATGTCCACCCCTATGCAATCCCTAATTTAGTCCTCAAATGCGCATGGCGCTCTCTCACTTCGGAGCCCTGTCGTATTTCAAGGAAACAGTTTAGGGCCATATAGGGGGTATCGCTGTACTCGGGAGAAATTGCACTACAAATTTTGGGGGTCTTTTTTTTTCCTTTTACCGCTTGTGAAAAGGAAAAGTTGGGGGCTACACCAGCCTGTTAGTGTTAAAAAAATAAAAAATTTTACACTAACATGCTGGTGTTGCCCCATACTTTTTATTTCCACAAGCGGTAAAAGGAAAAAAAGACCCCCAAAATTTCTGAGTACGGAAATACCCCAGATGTGGGCGTAAAATGCTCTGCGGGCACACAACAAGGCTCAGGAGTGAGAGCGCACCATGTACATTTGAGGCCTAAATTGGTGATTTGCACAGGGGTGGCTGATTTTACAGCGGTTCTGATAAAAGGAAAAAAAAATACCCACATGTGACCCCATTTTGGAAACTACACCCCTCACCGAACGTGACAAGGGGTATAGTGAGCCTGAACACCCCACAGGTGTTTGACGAATTTTCATTAAAGTTGGATGGGAAGATGAAAAAAATTATATTTTTTCACTAAAAGGCTGGTGTTACCCTAAATTTTTCATTTTCACAAGGGAAAATAGGAAAAAAGCATGTGTTTACAAAGCCCCCATAGTGCCAGAACAATGGACCCCCGACACATGTGACCCCATTTTGGAAAATACACCCCTCACGTAATGTAATAAGGGGTACATTGAGAATTTACGCCCCACAGGTGTCTGACAGATTTTTGGAACAGTGGTCCGTAAAAATGAAAAATTACATTTTTCATTTGCACAGCCCACTGTTCCAAAGATCTGTGGGGTGTAAATACTCCCTGCACCCCTTATTAAATTCTGTGAGGGGTGTAGTTTCCAAAATGGGGTCACATGTGGGGGGGTCCACTGTTCTGGCCCCACAGGGGGGGGGGGGGGGGGCTTTGTAAACGCACATGGCCCCTGACTACCATTCCAAACTAATTCTCTTTCCAAAAGCTCAATGGCGCTCCTCCTCTTCTGAGCATTGTAGTTCGCCAGCAGAGCATTTTACGTCCTAACATGGGGTATTTCCATACTCAGAAGAAATGGGGTTACAAATTTTGGGGGTCATTTTCTCCTATTACCCCTTGTAAAAATGTAAAATTTAGGGGAAAAACTGCATTTTAGTAAAAAAATATTTTTTTTTCATTTACACATCCAACTTTAACGAAAAGTCGTGAAACACCTGTGGGGTGTTAAGGCTCAGCGGACCCCTTGTTATGTTTCTTGAGGGGTGTAGTTTCAAAAATAGTATGCCATGTGGGTATTTTTTGCTGTTCTGACACCACAGGGGCTTCCTAAATGCGACATGCCCCCAAAAAACATTTCAGCAAAAGTTGCTTCAAAAAGCCAAATGTGACTCCTTCTCTTCTGAGCATTGTAGTTCGCCCGCAAAGCATTTTACGTCCTAACATGGGATATTTCCATACTCAGAAGAGATGGGGTTACAAATTTTGGGGGGGGGGGGGGCATTTTCTCCCATTACCCTTTGTAAAAATGGTAAATTTGGGGGGAAAACTGCACTTTAGTGTGAATTTTTTTTTCCCATTTACACATCCGATTTTAACGAAAAGTTGTCAAACACCTGGTGTTAAGGCTAACTGGACCCCTTGTTACGTGCCTTGAGGGGTGCAGTTTCCAAAATGGTATGCCATGTGGTGTTTTCTGCTGTTCTGGCACCATAAAGGCTTTCTAAATGTGACATGTCCCCCAAAAACCATTTCAGAAAAATTCACTCTCCAAAATCCCATTGTCGCTCCTTCCCTTCTGTGCCCTCTACCGCACCCACCGAACACTTGACATACACATATGAGGTATTTCCTTAATCGAGAGAAATTGGGTTACAAATTTTGGGGGCTTTTTCTCCTATTACCACTTGTAAAAATTCAAAAACTGGGTCTACAAGAACATGCGAGTGTAAAAAATTAAGATTTAGAATTTTCTCCTTCATTTTGCTGCTATTCCTGTGAAACACCTAAAGGGTTAACACACTTACTGAATGTCATTTTGAATACTTTGAGGGGTGCAGTTTTTATAATGGGGTCATTTGTGGGGTATTTCTAATATGAAGGCCCTTCAAATCCACTACAAAACTGAACTGGTCCCTGAAAAATTCCGATTTTGAAAATTTTGTGAAAAATTGGAAAATTTGCTGAAGTTTGAAGCCCTCTGATGTCTTCCAAAAGTAAAAACATGTCAACTTTATGTTGCAAACATAAAGTAGACATATTGTATATGTGAATCAATGTATAATTTATTTGGAATATCCATTTTCCTTATAAGCAGAGAGCTTCAAAGTTAAAAAAATGCAAAATTTATAATTTTTTCATCAAATTTTGGAATTTTTCACCAAGAAATGATGCAAGTATCGACAACATTTTACCACTGACATAAAGTAGAATATGTCACAAAAAAACAATCTCGCAATCAGAATGAAAGGTAAAAGCATCCCAGAGTTATTAATGCTTGAAGTGACAGTGGTCAGATGTTCAAAAAATGGCTGGGTCCTTAAGGTATATTTGGGCTGGGTCCTTAAGGGGTTAAGTATGCATAGAGGTAACCCTAAATTCACCCAACGCGTTTCTGCCTGGTTAGGTTAGTAGTTGCTACATATACAACCAGGCTTCCTCAGGGGTCACAAAACACAAAAGGGTTAATTATCCATATATAGAAATAATATGAATGGTCACAAACTTAAATGACCATAGATTATTTAGCACAACACTGCAGCTCTAGGCCGCTCCAAGTGGAGCAAAACAGAAAATTAGTAGAAGATCAATCAAATATAAGACATTTTCCCTGTGGGCAATGAGAAACCCACTCTGGAATGATACCAATGGTTACACGGGAATGTCTCAAAATTGCCTCATATATGAACAATTCCAGGTCCACTGTACTGTAAATAGATGTACCAGATACCAGTGAACTATAGGAGGCCAGACCCGAGCTGCAGTGTTCGATGCGGACAATCACGCAGTAGCAGGAGACCCGTCTGTCTGCCGGGATACACTGCGTGATTGTCCGCATCGAACACTGCTCTGGACAGTTCATGAAATGGACAGCAGAGGTCAGCAGCACTGTGGTCATGACATTAGAGGAAATGCATTTATTTTTTGGATTTCTCTTTAGTAAACAGCCCCTAAAAAGTACTGGAAGGATTAAGATTTTTTAATAGATGCACCTGAAAGCTGAACTCATTTATGCAGGCTAAAGTCAGCAACTGCCGAGCAGAGAAGCTCATGACGAATAGAATCACTGTAACTTCGCTCATCTCTAATTTGTACACCACTTAAGTATGTGTTCTTTCTGTAGATGAAAAAGGAATACCGGTTTAACGCTGAGCGCCCCGGTCCCTGCTCCTGGACCGGAGCGCTCACTGCGTTTTCCCCCGCAGGGTGCCCCGGTCAGACACACTGACCGGGGACACTTCTGTTTTGTCTCCGGCGGGGATGCGGTCCGCACTGCGGGATGTCCCCGCGCGCGTCCCATCTTCACTTACCTGCGCTCGCTCCGGTTGTCTCAACTTCTCCCCTGACATGTGGTCCCCGGCGCGCGCGTCCCTGCACTATAGGGCGCGCGCCGGCTGTGTAAAATTTTATGGGCCAGTGCACCATTGATTGGTGCCTGGTAAAATCCAATAATAAAGCAGTTCCTATAAATGTACCCTGCCCCTTCCTGCCCTTGCCGGATCTTTGTTGCCCTAGTGCCCTAGAGAAAGTGTTTATTGTGTAATCCCTGCCTGTTGCTGATCCTGTTGCTAACGACTACCGCCTGAGAACCTTTGCTGCCTGCCCTGACCTTTTGCTACATCTGACTTCGCCTCTGCCTGACCCTTCTGTACCTTGCCAGTCTCAGCTGCCAGAGAGTTTGAGTCGCTACCGGAGGATACAACCTGGGAGTTATCGCCGCAGCAAGTCCATCCCGCTTTGCGGCGGGCTCTGGTGAAAACCAATAACACCTTAGAACTGATCCTCCGGTACGGCCCACACCATCGCATCCACCTCCTGTACCTGCTTCCTGCTACCAGTCCGGATCCTTACAGTAAGATCCGGCCATGGATCCCGCTGAGGTGCCTTTGTCTAGTGTCGCTGACCTTACTACGATTGTGGCTCAGCAGTCGCAGCAGATCGCCCAGAAAGGTCAACAGCTGGCGCAGTTGACCGCCATGTTGCAGCAACTTCTACCAGCCCTGCAGCAACCGCCACCTCCGCCTGCACACCTGCTTCACGACCACAGCCAGCGTCCGCCTCCTGTTCCAGAGTCCGTTTGTCCATGCCGGCCAAATACGACGGTGATCCCAAGTTGTGCCGCGGATTCCTAGCTCAATGCTCTCTTCATCTTGAGATGTTGGCCGACCAGTTCCCCTCTGAGCGAGCCAAGGTGGCGTTTGTTATTAGCTTGCTTTTTGGGAAGGCTCTGGCCTGGGCTACACCGCTTTGGGACCGCAACGATCCAGCCACTGCAAGTGTCCTGAGTTTCTTCCAGGAATTCCAGAGTGTCTTTGAGGAGCCAGCCCGGGCTTCCTCTGCTGAGACTTCTTTACTGAACTTGCCCCAGGGGAGTTCATCTGTGGGCGATTACGCCGTCCGTTTCCGTACCCTGGCTTCGGAACTCTCCTGGAATAATGAGGCGCTCTGTGCTACGTTCAAGAAAAGGCTTGTCCGGCGCTATAAAAGGATGCTCTGGCCGCACGAGAAGTACCTTCCAAGCTGAGTGACCTCATCCACTTGGCCACCAGGATTGATCTGCGTTTTGCTGAGAGACGTGAGAAACATCTTCAGGAAAAAGGAAGTGCTCATCCCAGACGCTTTTCTCGTTTGGCTCCTATCTTCCAGCATCCACCGCAACCCTCAACTGGGCCTCCCGCCGAGGAAGCCATGCAGGTGCATCGGTCTCGTCTGACCACTCAAGAAAGGAACCGTCGCAGAAACGAGAACCTCTGTTTGTACTGTGCTAGTGCTAAGCACTTCCTAAAAGACTGTCCTCTCCGTCCACCGCACCAGGGAAACGCGCGCACCTAGTCAGCGTTGGAGAGGTGTTGCTAGGTGTGAATACCTCCTCTCCACGTATTACTGTATCCGTGCGGATTTCGGTACCCGCCAGGACATCCTTTGCTGCCACCGCTTTTCTGGATTACGGCTCTCCCGGTAACTTCATAGACGCCTCGCTGGTAAACAAGTTCAGCATCCCTCTGGTTCGTTTGCAGAAGTCCTTCTTCATCTCCACAGTCAACGGAGAGAGACTCAACGGAACTGTGCAGTTCCGTACGGAACATGTCCAGATGGATATCGGAGTCCTGCATTCTGAGAAATTGGAGTTCTTTGTGTTACCCCACTGCACCTCTGAACTCCTTTTGGGACTGCCCTGGCTCCAGCGCCGCTGTCCTGTTGTGGATTGGACGTCCGGAGAGGTCCGAAGTTGGGGTTCTTCTTGTTTTGGCAGATGCCTCAAGCCGATTCAAGCCAAGTCTGCACCCGTAGTCTCTCCTCCTCCTGGCCTGCCTGAACCATATGTTGATTTTGCGGACGTTTTTTGTAAGATACAAGCGGAGGTGTTGCCTCCACACAGGCCGTATGACTGCCCCATAGACTTGCAGCCAGGTACCTCGCCACCTAGAGGAAAGATCTACCCTCTTTCTCCTCCAGAGACTCTCGCCATGTCAGAGTACATCTGAGAGAATTTGCAGAGAGGGTTTATCAGGAAATCCTCATCCCCTGCCGGAGCAGGTTTCTTTTTCGTCTCTAAGAAGGACGGTACTCTTCGGCCGTGCATTGATTATCGGGGGACTCAACAACATCACTATTAAGAACCGTTACCCTCTTCCCCTGATTGCAGAACTCTTTGACCATATTCAAGGCGCCAAGTACTTTACCAAGCTAGATCTCAGGGGGGCCTACAATCTCATTCGGATTCGAGAGGGTGATGAATGGAAGACGGCTTTTAACACCCGAGATGGTCATTTTGAGTATTTAGTCATGCCCTTTGGACTCTGCAACGCTCCAGCCGTCTTCCAAGAGTTTGTTAACGACATCTTCAGAGACCTGCTCTATACCTGTGTGGTAGTTTACCTGGATGATATCCTCATTTTCTCTTCAAATTTGGATCAACACCGTGTGCATGTCCGCCTTGTACTCTCCCGTCTTAGGAAGAACCGCCTCTATGCTAAATTCGAAAAGTGCCTGTTTGACCGCACCAGTCTTCCCTTTGTGGGCTACATCATTTCCGCCAAAGAACTACAAATGGACCCTGCCAAGCTTTCTGCAGTCTTGGACTGGCTTCGTCCCTCTGGCCTTAAGGCCATACAGCGATTTCTCGGATTCGCAAACTACTACAGACAGTTCATCCAGCATTACTCTACCCTTTTGGCACCTATCGTGGCCTTGACCAAGAAAAGGGCCAATCCGAAGTCTTGGCCTCCTCAGGCCGAGGAGGCCTTCTGCGCTCTCAAGTCTGCCTTTGCCTCCGCTCCAGTCCTGTCCAGGCCTGATCCTACTAAATCTTTCTACCTGGAGGTAGACGCCTCCTCCGTGGGTGCTAGTGCCGTGCTAACGCAAAAGTCTCTGAAAGGCAAGCCGGTTACCTGTGGGTTTTTCTCGAAGACTTTATCTCCTATGGAATAATTTCTCTCTGCGGGAGAGAGAGAACTACTTGCCATCAAGTTGGCTCTGGAGGAGTGGAGACACTTACTCGAAGAATCTGTACACCCCGTGAACATCTATACAGATCATAAAAATCTATTATACCTCCAGTCTGCTCAGAGACTTAACCCCCTCCAAGCTCGCTGGTCTCTATTTTTTGCCAGATTTAATTTCCTGATCCACTTTCGTCCAGCGAGTAAGAACATCTGAGCCGATGCTCTTTCCCGCTCTTCTAATGTCTCAGGAGATGAAGTCAAGCCACAGCACATTGTACCTCCGGAACGTTTGGTCACCGTGGCTCCTGTTGACTTGCGTAATCTTCCTCCAGGGAAGACCTTTGTTTCTCCCCTTCAACGCCTGAAAGTTCTTAAGTGGGGGCATTCTTCTTTACTTGCAGGACATCCTGGTGTCCGGAAAAGGGTACAACTGATCTCCAGAAGATATTGGTGGCCATCCTTTGAAAAGGACATCTCTGAATTTGTGCAGGCCTGTTTTTTATGCGCTAGAGACAAGACCGCTCGCCAGAGACCCGTCGGTTTTCTCCACCCTCTCCCTGTACCCATAGAGTCCCCATGGTCCCACATCGCTATGGACTTTGTTACGGACTTGCCACCATCTCACGGCAAAACGGTAATTTGGGACGTCGTGGACCGCTTTTCTAAGATGGCTCACTTTATCTCATTGCCTGCCTTACCATCTGCGCCACAGTTGGCTAAGCATTTCTTACGGCACATCTTTGCATGGTCTACCCTCGCATATTGTCTCCGACAAAGGGGTGCAATTTGTGTCCAAATTCTGGAGGGCTCTCTATGGACAGCTTAAAATCAAGTTGGATTTCTCCTCGTCATATCATCCCCAAACCAAAGGCCAAGTGGAGCGAATAAATCAAATTTTGGGTGATTATCTTCGTCACTTCATCTCCTCCCGCCATGATGACTGGGTCGACCTCCTCCCGTGGGCGGAATTCTCCTATACCCACAAGGACTCTTCTGCCACCAACAAGTCTCCCTTCTTTGTGGTTTACGGCCGCCATCCTCTGCCTCCTCTGCCATTGTCCTCCACCTCCGGTGTACCTGCAGTGGATGACCTTGTGCGGGATTTTGCTTCCATTTGGCGCGAAACGCGCCTCTCCCTACAACAGGCTTCTTCCCGCATGAAGGCCCAAGCGGACAAGAAGCGTTGGTCTCCTCCTGTCCTGGTTCCCAGGGACAGAGTTTGGCTTTCTTCGAGGTACATCCGCTTCAGGGTCCCTAGTTATTTGCTAGGTCCTTGGGACCCTACAGAGTCAAGAAGAGGATCAACCCAGTGTGCTACCAGCTCCACCTCCCTTCCACTCTTAGAATCCCTAACTGTTTTCAGGTCTCCCTCCTCAAGCCTGCAGTGTTCAATTGCTTCTCCCCCAAGAATCTTCCTCCCAAACCTGTATCCGGTACCTCAGATGTCTTCTCCGTTCGGGAGATTTTGGCCTCTAAGTTGGTCAGGGGGATAAATTTTTTTCTAGTCGACTGGGAGGGTTGCGTTCCTGAGGAGAGATCATGGGAGCCTGAGGTAAACATCTTGGAGCGCAATCTCATCCTCAGGTTTTAGGGTACCAAGAGGAGGGGGAGATCAAAGGGGGTGGGGGGGGGATTACTGTAACGCTGAGTGCCCCGGTCCCTGCTCCTGGACCGGAGCGCTCACTGCGTTTGCCCCCGCAGAGTGCCCCGGTCAGACGCACTGACCGGGGACACTTCTGTTCTGTCTCCGGCGGGGACGCAGTCCACTGATTGGTGCCTGGTCCAATCCAATAATAAAGCAGTTACTATAAATGTACCCTGCCCCTTCCTGCCCTTGCCGGATCTTTGTTGCCCTAGAGAAAGCATTTATTGTGTAATCCCTGCCTGTTGCCAATCCCGTTGCTAACGACTACCGCCTGAGAACCTTTGCTGCCTGCCCTGACCTTTTGCTACATCTGACTTCGCCTCTGCCTGACCCTTCTGTACCACGCCAATCTCAGCTGCCAGAGAGGTTGAGTTGCTACCGGAGGATACGACCTGGGAGTTACAACCGCAGCAAGTCCATCCCGCTTTGCGGCGGGCTCTGGTGAAAACCAGTAACGCCTTAGAACCGATCCTCCGGTACGGCTCACGCCATCGCCTCTCTGGCACAGAGGATCCACCTCCTGTGCCTGCTTCCTGCTACCAGTCCGGATCCTTACAGCCGGTATATCATAAAACCTTTAGTATACACTTGTAGGCATCGCTCAGTAGATTCGGTCCCCATGGCAAGTTCAAGTCCTTCCTTTCTAGGCGTCCCTTGTTTTGATGAAGATCTGCAATCTCCTGGTGCCTGGGTCCCTCTGCTTACCGGACAAATACATGGATTATATTCAGCTCAAACACACTAAAGTGGGCCATAGCCCACTTTACATATTCTTTTCATCCTTTGAGAGGCTTTGCATATCCTCCCATCATGAAAGCGGTGTCAGTGATCCTTGGATACGCCACCTCCTTTTGCAGTTTCATGGGAGAAGTTGCAAAAGACCTTTCAGACATACGCCTCTTTAAGTTGTGTCATAAGCTTTCTACTTTAAGTAAAGCTTGTGAAACAAATTACAAAATACTATCATGCTGGTATAGGGTTCCATTAGTATTGCATAAAATTTTATCCTCCTCTTCTGCTCTATGCCAGCGATGCATGGATGCACTTGGCAGTTGTGCCATCCTTTCAGACTATTTTGGAGTAGTTTTCATCATCCACTTTGCTGTTGACAATGCTCCCAATTTACTGTAACAAAAAAAAGTAAGGACGCCAACGTGTATAAAAAAATAAAAAATGTATTGAAAGTCCTTTTTAAAAATCCAAATCATAAACAGCAGACATAGCAAATGGATATAAAAAGATACAAAGTACCATCACGGTACAACCACTAGTTGCGGGCTTCTCCAATGCTTTGTATCTTTTTATATCCATTTCCGCATGACAATTTGCTATGTCTGATGCCTAGGATTTATTTTTTATTTTTAACCCCTTAAGGACCCAGACAATTTTCATTGTAGGACCTGGCCATTTTTTGCACTTTAAGCATTAATAACTCTGAGATGCTTTTACCTTTCATTCTGATTTTTTCGTGACATATTCTACTTTATATTAGTGGTAAAATTGTCGATACTTGCATCATTTCTTGGTGAAAAGTCCAAAATTTAATGAAAAAATTGAAAATGTTGCATTTTTTTTAAACGTTGAAGCTTTCTGCTTATAAAGAAAATGGATATTCCAAACAAATTATATATTGATTCACATACACAATGGGGGAGATTTATCAAAAACTGTGTAGAGGAAGAGCGGTGCAGTTGCCCATGGCAACCAATCAGATTGCTTCTTTCATTTTTAAAGAGACCTATGAAAAATGAAAGAAGCGATCTGATTGGTTGCCATCGGCAACCACACCACTCTTTCTCTACACAGGTTTTGATAAATCTCCCCCAATATGTCTACTTTATGTTTGCATCATAAAGTTGACATGTTTTTACTTTTGGAAGACATCAGAGGGCTTCAAAGTATAGCAGCAATTTTCCAATTTTTCACCAAATTTTCTAAATCGAAAATTTTCAGGGACCAGTTCAGTTTTTTTTTGTGTGCATTTGAAGGGCCTTTATATTAGAAATACCCCAAAAATGACCCCATTATAAAAACTGCACCCCCGCAAAATATCCAAAATGACATTCAAAAAATGTGCATTTGAGGACTAAATTAGGGATTGCATAGTGGTTGACATAGGGGTATTCTACGCCAGTGATTCCCAAACAGGCTGCCTCCAGCTGTTGTTAAACTCCCAGCATGTCTGGACAGTCAGTGGCTGTCCGGAAATGGTGAGAGATGGAGGCTCCGTTTTGGAAATATTGCCGTACAATAGGTTTTTTATTTTTATTGTGGGGGGGGGGGGGGCTGGGGGGGAGAGACAGTGTAAGGGGGTGTATATGTAGTGTTTTACCCTTTATTATGTGTTTGTGTAGTGTAGTGTTTTTAGGATACTCCCGCTAGGAGTTTGCGCTGCAGCAAAACATTTGCCGCAGCTCAAACTTCAAGAAATTCACTGTAAACTCGCCCATGTGAATGTACCCTGTACATTCACATGAGGAGGCAAACCTCCAGCTGTTTCAAAACTACAACTCCCATCATGTACTGACAGACTGTGCATGCTGGGAGTTGTAGTTTAGCAACAGCTGGAGGCACACTGGTTGGAAAACCTTCAGTTAGGTTCTGTTACCTAACTCAGTATTTTCCAACCAGTGTGCCTCCAGCTGTTGCTAAACTACAACTCCCAGAAGGTACTGATCACTGAAGGGCATGCTGGGAGATGTAGTTATGCAACAGCTGGAGGTACGCAACTACAACTCCCAGCATGCCGAGACAGCTGTTTGGGAATGCTGGGATTTGCAGTTTTGCAACATCTGGAGAGCTACAGTTAATAGACCACTGCACAGTGATCGCCAAACTGTGGCCCTCCAGATATTGCAAAACTACAAATCCCAGCATGCCCAGACAGCAAACAGCTGTTTGGGCATGCTAAGAGTATGATCTCCAAATTGTAGACCTCCAGCTGTTGCAAAACTACAAGTCCACAGCTGTCTGAGCATCCTGGGAGTTGTAGTTTTGCAACATCTGGAAGTCTACAGTTTAGAGAACACTGTATAGTGGTCTCAGACTGTAGCCCTCCAGATGTTGCTAGGCAACTCACCGGCTTCCGTAGGATTCAGGGAGCCGCATCGCGTTCCTCTTCTGTCGCTGATCTCCGTCCCCGATCATCGATCCGCTGCCACGGATGGGTAAATGGACTTTGTCACCGGTCCCCTTCGGTTTTGCCGTTCTGCCCCACCTATTGTAGGTGGGCAGAACAGGGAAAACGAAAGTTAACCCCCCACCCCGGATCTGCTATTGGTCGTAGCGTCTATACGACCAATAGCAGGGATAGGAGGGGTGGCACCCCTGCCACCTCTCTCCTATCCCTTCAGGGGGATCGTGGATGTCTTGGACAACCCCGATCCACCATATTTTCCAGGTCACCATAGACCCGCATGACTCGGAATTGCACAAATCGCAAGTGTGAATTCCCTTGTGATTTGCACCGATCGCCGACATGGGGACGTCTGATGACCCCCTGGGCATTTGCACGGGATGCCTGCTGAAAGATTTCAGCAGGCATCCCGGTCCGATCCCCGCCCGGTGGGGAGCAGAATTCTCCATGATGTATGCGGACATCATGGGTCCTTAAGTACCAGGGTGTCATGACGTACGCGTACGTCAAGGGTCCTTAAGGGGTGAAAAAGTTAAATAAATTTTAATACGTGCTGACGGCCATACAAGTTTTTGTTCCAGTGCCTAACGAGGTTGGCCGTGCACGTCTCAGGTGAGCAGAGGAATCAGACACTTTTTTGCCTCCCAATTTACTAGTTAATCTTCAGCTTATACAACCAGCAGGGTGAGACCACATTGTGTGAAT